>NC_044031.1:505463921-505763921 GCF_901765095.1 Microcaecilia unicolor
GGCCTCACTGAACTGGTCTGCACAGGGCCCAGCAATTGCTAAGACCGGCCCTGCCACCAGCAACCCAGCTACCTACATGCCTAAGGATCAAATCACCAACTACAACAGCTGTCCTAACACTTCCCTCTAGGGAAGAATCTCCTAGAGACACATCCTCTGTGTGAGAGGATATTGCATCCCCTGGTGGGCAGGTCCTGGCTACAGGATTACTTCCAGCTTCACAAGGGTGATGCTTTCCTTCTAGAAGACCTCCCTCCTCCAAGGCAGCATGGGGCTGCCAGACTGGAAGTGGGACTTCTCAACAATGTCCCTGTTGGGTTCCTCTATTTACCTCTCTGTCTCCTCAGCTCCTCCAAGTCCGCTACTCTAGAATCAAGAGAACGGACTCATTCTCTGAGGTCTAGGGGCTCTTTGCATCGAGCACCCACATATATAACCTCTCGGCAACTAGGAGATAATCATACATGTGACACTCAATGCAAAATACTGAATAGCACCCCTTTTGCTGTTGGACTCCTTTCTGCATCTTAATATTATTTTGTTGCTTAAACTTCTTAAGGACTATGGATATTAGATTAATATAAGGAACCTTAAGATTATATGGTACGTTGTATAATTTATTTAGGACCCTGTTTACTAAGCCACGCTATAGGTACGCTAAAGTTTTTAGCACATGCTAAAAATTAGCATGCACTAATGTTAGAGAATATATGGGTGTCTCTAATGTTAGTGCGTGATAATTTTTAGTGCATGCTAAAAATACTAGTGCACCTTAGTAAACAGGTCCCTTAGTGTTTACATCTCAGAAAGTAATTTAATTAAAACTCTAATGAAAACTCCCCTCTTGTTATCCTAATTAGAATAATTGAATTTGTTAAGACTATAAATGAAGAGATTTCTAGGGGTTGGAGGAAGTTTGGGAGGGTGGGTGGGAATAAAGACTGAACTAGCCCCTGCTGTGCCTTCTAGAGATCTGTTAACCCTGTGTGCTATGGTTAGAGTTCTAAAACTATAGGGAAAAGGAAAAAGTTTGCTTTTTTTTTTTTTTAATTCTGTCTTTATCAATAAAACTACCTTAGTTCTTTTAAATCTCAACCTTTAAATCACCAAAGCACAGAGTACAAAAAATCTTAACTTTAAAAGAGAAATGTCCTCTTCTCTCAGAGCTGATCAGAATGAAAATTTCCTGGGACCTTTCCTCTCTATATAGTTTTGATTCTAAGGGGACTGCTTCAAACAGAGCCTTTGAAGCTAACACAGTACTCAGGTTGCCCTAGTAACCTTTGCAGTTATTCTACTTCCTCATACCTTAATTAGCACCTACTTCAGGTTAGTAGCACTGGTATCTCTCAGGTAAAGAACAGAAAGAAACTTTCTGTAAGACAAAGTTTATGCTCTGCTACTATCCTTTTTAATGCTCTTGGCTGTTACAGTTAAGTTCCTGCCTCTAGAAGAAAATTTCAGTTTAAAATTCTGGGGAAAAAGGTTGATAAAGCTTGTTTCTTTGTTTTTTTTTTTTTTTTTTTAATGAAGACAGAACTAGTCCCTGCTATGCCTTCTAGACACTGTTAATGCTGTATACTGTGGTTCAAATTTTTAAAACTATGGGATAACTACTACTACTATTTAGCATTTCTATAGCGCTACAAGGCATACGCAGCGCTGCACAAACATAGAAGAAAGACAGTCCCTGCTCAAAGAGCTTACAATCTAATAAAGGGTAGGGAAACTAATTAATAAAGTTTGCATTTTTGAATCCTTTAAATCACCAAAGCACAAAGTATAAAAAATGTTCACTTACTCAGAGAAATGTACTCTTCTTTCAGAGCTTCTTAGGAAGTGTTGGATTGTAGCATGTATGTACCTATCTATGTTTTAATTTTTTTGTGTTCTAGAGCAGTCTCCTGTTAACATATTATGTCAGATCTATGTCACTTCAGTGTCTGTAATATTTTTGTTCATTTGATAAGAGAATTGATACTGGAGACATTCCATGAACAGAACTTTAAAGAATTAGTACTCATTCTTATATGTACAATTAATAGTACATATGTCTGCAAGGAAAATCCCTGAAACAAGAAGCTGCCAAAATGCCCAGCCCTCACTCCAACAACCAGTATAAACATAGAGAAGCCTCCCACTATAACACAAAACATTTGGATAACCAGTAATGCCAGACCAATACTCAATCCCAAAAAACCATTACCCATTGTCAAAGGGAACTTTTCTTCAGAACAAAACAAGTACCCATCTCACCCTAATCTATCCCTCCAACCCCTCCATACCTCACACCCCAGGTCAACTTCCAATTTGACCCTCCCTTGAACCATGTTTAATGCCATCTAGGCATCCCATTCACAACCCTTTTCATTTCCCTTATCTAGATAACAAAACCAACATTTGCAGAATTTTTCAAACCAGAAATCTTTATAAGGCCATCAGAATAACCTTCTATGCCTACACACACACAGGCACTGTGACGTCGTCCAACATAAGAGTGCTTTTCATTCACTATTTTCACTCTTGTAAAGATAGAGCATCATATCACATCCAACCAGTATACAGCACTCTGAAACACTGACATCAATTAGTATCTAGTCTACAAAGAGCTCCCTGTTCTACCGCACGTTTTGGACATGTGCCAAAAATGGAATTACCACCCAGGGCATGTGATAGTTCCAATTTGATGCACATTGGACATGCATAGGCACCTATGCACATTTGTAAAGGGCCCCTTTATCTTCTTGTTGCAGAATTAGGCTGGAAGTAGTTTCAAGAAAAGGCACATCTATAGTATCTTCGGATCTCATTCCAGTGCATGATTTGACTGATCATAAAATGCTGCTATTAAGATTGGAAGATTTAGATTTGTCTGACATGGTACAAAGTTAATTTAGATCATATTTATCAAGCAGGTTTAGCCAAGTGGCCCGAATTCAATCATCTCGTTATGTTAGCCATTGTGGTATGAAGTGTCTCAAGGTTCATTCCTGTCACCTATCTTGTTTAATCTCTTTATTCCCTCCCCCCCCCCCTTTTTTCCCTTTCTTGCAAGAGTTAGATGGTCTCTGACATCCAAATTTTGTAACTCTCCCTCTCCAAACTTGGACCCCTTAATATGTGCTTGGATGGAGCTGTTGATTGGCTGTAAACACATAAACTGAGGTTAATTCTGATACATCATAGGATGTTTGGTTTCCACAAAGTTTTCATGTATCTGGTCTTGCTCCAAGAAGTTTGCCGAAAATGGACATGCAGTAAAATAATAATTGGCATGCGTCCATTTTGGGTCTGAGACCTTATTGCCACACATTCACTTAGTGGTAAGGTCTCACGCGTTAACCGGGTGGTAATTGTCTGCGCGCATACAATGCTGATTACCTCCCGATTAGCGCCGTGCGTCAGAAAATAAAAAATATTTTCCGATGCATGTAAGAAATGAAATTACCGTCGGGCCACATGGTAGCCGGGCGGTAGTTCCAAACTGACTCTCATTAGACACGTGTAGGCACCTATGCGGCTTAGTAAAAGGGCTCCTCAGCTTTTTACCTGGGAAGATCACATTATCTCACTTCCTTACTAATACAACATGCTCCTATACACCCTATCTGATCAATCTGAGGTTATATTTAAGGCCTCTTTGAATATTGGCTTTTTAATTCTGGCCATAGACAGGCCTGACTATGCTGAAAGGTTAAGCTGCATTGTCCTCTTAGCAGTTGGAATCCTTTTATGTCTCTGGGACAGGGTGGAGTGGTAGATTTTCCCTAGGGATTGCTTTGTATTAGTTACTCTAATTTGTCTTGTCCCTTGACTTGTTCCTAGTTTTCAGTTATTAAAAAAAAAAAAAAAACAGCAAATTTATACAATTGACAAACTAACAATTTATAATTTCAAACATATGTACAAGTTAAACACACTTGCTCAAGAAAAACAAGGATTATTTTATCCATTACAAAGAATATTATTATAAACAAAATCTCAATTATTAATAAGAAAAACAAAGAAATTATCATATCCCTTCCTTAGACCTCCAAATGAAGGAGAGTAGTCTAAAAGATAAGCAGATCTTTACAAAAAGAAAAAGAAAATCACATAAAGGCTAGCCAAAATTATACACAGCCAAACAATCATTTAACTAAACTAAGATGATAACTTATTTACTGGTCAGGTTCTTCACATCAAGAAAAGATCTAAGATGTTCACTGGCAAAAAAATATATATTTCATACTTAAATATTTCACCACACATTTACATGGATATGCCAAAATAAAAGTAACAGCTAACTTTTTTTTTGTTTCATTTCTCATCACTAAGAATTCCTTCCAGCATTCATTGTGCACTGGTCCCCCTGACATGCCAGGACACCAACCGGGCTCCCTAGGGGGAACTGCAGTGGACTTCTTAAATTCCTCCCAGGTACATAGCTTCCTTACTTTGTGTGCTGAGCCCGCCAACCCCCCCCCCCCTCAAAACCCACTACCCACAACTGTACACCACTACCATAGCCCTTATGGGTGAAAGGGGCACCTTGATGTGGGTACAGTGGGTTTGTGGTGGGTTTTGGAGGGCTTACATTTACTGCCACAAGTGTAACAGGTAGGGGGGGGGATGGGCCTGGGTCCGCCTGCCTGAAGTGCACTGCACCCACTAAAACTGCTCCAGGGACCTGCATACTGCTGTCATGGACCTGAGTATGACATTTGAAGCTGGCATAGAGGCTGGCACAAAAGATTTTTAAAGATGGTTTTTGAGGGTGGGAGGGGGTTAGTAACCACTGGGGGAGTAAGGGGAGGTGATCCCCGGTTCTCTCCGGTGGTCATCTGATCTGTTTGGGCACCTTTTAATGGCTTGGTCGTAAGAAAAACAGGACCAGGTAAAGTCATCCAAGTGCTCATCAGGGACGCCCTTTTTTTCCATTATGAGTCGAGGATGGCCATGTTTAGGCACGCCCAAGTCCAACCTTCACTACACCTCCGACACGCCCCCGTGAACTTTGGTGGTCCCTGCAACGGAAAGCAGTTGGGGACGCCCAAAATCGGCTTTTGATTATGCCGATTTGGGCGACCCTGTGAGAAGGAATCTTCTGATTTGTGTCGAAAGATGGGCATCCTTCTCTTTCAAAAATGAGCCTGAATGTCAACCAGTAAAGTTCCGTGCTCAGTACTTTCTGAGAAAGAACTGTCCAGAATCGTGTTAAAAAAAAAAAAATCCTGTAAGCTGTCTTGCCGTTCACAATCCCCCAAATTCTATATAAGGCACCTTACGTTATGCATGCTAATTTGGCTTGGCCAAATTGCTCACACAGACAAACACAGAAGAGCAAAATTCCTCCACGCAGGGAATCCAAGCCAAGTAAACACAGCGGGGGTGACACGAACGATGATGCAGAAACAAAATGTCCAATGGACTCAGAGTTCACATCAGAAGCTTTACTAAAGTGTAATGGAATCGACACAAATCGTGTTTCGGCCACAGAGGCCTGCCTCAGGAGTACTTGTAAGTCGTGGTTGTATGGTTACTCAGTGCTCTGACAGTATAGAGAATGGAGTAAAACCCAGTTAAAGTGTGTCAGTAACAAGAGCGCTAACATTCAGAGTCACTGCTAAACAAACAAATTGCGCACACAACTTAATTGATTAATAAGCCAGTCAGCACCGATAATTGGTACTTAGTCAGTTAGTGGCACTAATTGGCTTTAATTAGAATGTTCACACACAACTTTCTAGGCATATTCTGTAAAACGGCACACATAAATTGTAATGCACACAGTCAAAAAGGGGGCATGGCCATGGGTGTGGAATGGGTGGGTTGTGGGCATTTAAAAAAACTATGCACACTATTATAGAATACACCCGATCTGCGCCTAACTTAGGCGTAGGTATTTAGGCCTAGTTTTAGGTGGCCTAAATGGGTGCACCTAAATTTTAGTCACAAAAATGTCACTTGAGCATATTTTATAAAGTATGCCTGACTTTTGGCATAGTTTATAGAATCACGCTAACTGCAAGGTTATTCGGTGCCGATCTTTAAGATGCCATTTACAGAATTTGACCCAATATGAAAAGCATTTGATATAAGAAACCTTAAACTTAAACAGAACCCCCCTCCCCAAATCATTGTGTGTTTTTATGCAATAAGCTCTATTTCTCTTATTCCTAGTTGATTTTCAGTTAGTTAGCTTCATTGATGTATTTTTTTTTGCTGGTTAGTATATTTACTTATTTTTTTATTGGGATTTATGAACCTGCTTTATGAAGTGATTCACCCAAGTACAGCAGCCTCATATTATACTGCTTATAAAGTGCCTCTGGGGTTATCACTCAGTAGGAACTCCATAGTATATTAGTGTCCCCTTCACTGGTATAAAGCACTTTAGGAGTTGGCCATGTGAGACACAGTGTAATTATAGCATAGGTGCTTGTGTCTTAGAGACAGAGTGTCCTCCTGGGAAAATATGCCTACAGCGCTAACAGCTCTGTTGTTTGGTAAAAGAATAATGATGTGCATGCATATGGTAATTAAACTGATAATGTATTATATAATTAGAGTTGGGGGATGGTCTAAAACCTGTGTCAGTGTGTTTTATTTGGTTATCCCAAGATTCATAGGGCCTCTATCTAACCTGTGTGTTTTTGCCCCAAAACTTTTCTACTGTAATTTCAGATTTTGCTGGAACTGAACCTTATATTTGTCTTTAAAAAATCAACAAAGCAATTAAATGGAAAGGATGCATTATTAGGCTAATGAATATTTTAAGATGCAAATTTCTGGACCCCCGAGTCCCCTTCCTCAGGCATTCTACATTTATTAAGTAGATGTTGTGTGCTCACATTTTTACTGCGCTAATACATTTCTAAGACTTGCCTAACATTTTTGTTACATCTTTTTTTATGTAATTAATTGTAAGTAACCCAATGTTCCATCTATAGTTGACAAACCACAAAATATTATTCCTGCCTCAAGAGCTTATAACAAAATGCAAATATTGCAAATAATACAAATTCTAAGAAGTAAATATGCTGAGTATGTCATTTGAGGTTAAATATGAACAACATCTCAGGATATTATTTTCAAACGAGGTTTGCCAGAGACCCAGAAGAAGATTCTTTTAAAACTTGGGAACTGCCATTCATCTGTATATTATGTTGTCCAACTAGCTTTTTAATATTTAATACAAAAATACTATCTACATATGTAAGACACAATTGATTTGTATCTAGAAAAGCCTGATATTACTCTCAGTCTTCATATTGTAATATCTCTCTCAGGGGTCCTTTTACTAAGGTGCATCGATGGCCTGCAAAGTTGCACACATGTATATTGGACGTGTGCAGGTCCATTTTTTGGCCGAAAATGGAACTGCGGCAAAATAAAAATTGGTGCGCGTCCATTTTGGGCCTGGGAACTTACCGCCACCCATTGACTTAATGGTAAGGTCTCATGCGTTAGCCAGGCGGTAATCATCAGCACATTTACACTGCCAATTACCGCCCAGTTAGCGCCAAGCGGTAGAAAATAAAATATATTTTCGGACGCACATATCAGACGCGTGTAAAAAATGAAATTACCGCCCAGGGCACGCGGTAGCCAGGCGGTAGTTCCAGATTGACGCACGTTAGACACATGTAAGCGCCTATGCACCTTAGTAAAAGGACCCCTCACACTCTTTCTCTGCTTCTAGATAGAAAGATGCAGAAAGAGAAAGGGAGATTGGAATTCTTAGCACTCCTGAAGTTGACATCCTATAAAACAAAGGTTAGTTCCCAAGCCACTGAGGTCTGTTGGGCCTGTGTTTGCATATTTGTTTTTCCTGCCTAGTAGATAATTTGGTTCCTACTAATGCTTTTGACCCTGGTTGCAGATTATTTGAACAGAGATGAGATGGATCCTGCAGTAAGTAATTAAGTCTGCAGGAGCAGAGCTGCTTACTTTTCATTGCAGCAGATAATCAGAATGCAGCTGTTCGAGTGTAAAATGCAGAAATTAATGATCCTATATAATGCATATTAGAGCTTCATTTTAAAATCTAGCAATGTGGATGAACAAAGGTAAAGAGCGGCGTTGTGGGTCTGCATTTTCAATCTGACAAGTAACGGGCTGAAATGCAGCAATTTGATATTTCAAGGTAACAATTAACTGACCTCTACTAAATACTGACTTTTTTCAGACAATTATTCTGCATATTGTGTAATTTCAAGTTCTTTTTGCAGCTTGCCAGTTCCTTGTTTGATCAGTGAGGGGTAATGAGGACAGGAAAGAATGATAGAAAAGAACAATTTTCAAAGTCATTCAGGGGTCCTTTTACTGAACTGTGGTAAAAGTGGTCTGCGGTAGTATGGGTGCATGTTTTGGGCATACCAGGCATACCAGGCCATTTTTTGCTGCATCTGGGGAAAAGGGCATTTTTTTAATGGTCTGGGAAATGGACGGGCAATAAAATTAAAACTAGCACACACTTATTTATGGCCCAAGCCCTTACCAACACCCATTGATCTAGCCGTAAGGGCTCATGCGCTACACGCATAGTAACCATCCAGCACACATCAACTGCTTTTTTGGCCAGCTGAGAAGTATATGTGGGCCAAGACTCTCTCTCAGTCCCTGGAAACTACCAAGTAGAGTTCTGATCTCTGAACCGTCCTGGATCCCGCCAAGATCCTGACTGAGGCCTTAGTACTACTACTACTACTTAACATTTCTAAAGCGCTACTAGGGTTACGCAGCAGGTCTAGCAGGCAAGACCATTGTACCCAAGTGGCTCTGGGGCACAATGTTCAAGTGGGGTACAAGTCCAAGACTGCTGAGTATCCAGGTATTCAGGGCATGCTAGAGCTCATCTCCTGGGTCTGTTGGTGGCCACAGATGAAGATGGATGCACGGACCTTTGTAACATCATGTCCAGTCACAAGCCATCCTTCTCTGCTAGTGGGAGCTCCTCCAACCACTCCCAGTACCCCAAAGACCCTGGGCCTACCTAGCTATGGATTTCAATACTGACCTTCCTGAGTCTGATGGTTCCACCATGATATGGGTTGTGGTGGACTGGTTCTCAAAAATTGCTCATTTCATTCCCCTGCCTGGGCTTCCTTCGCCTCCTGCAATGGCCTGGAACTTCTTTAAGGAGATCTTCTGCCTTCATGGGATACCAGAGTCCATCATCTCTGATAGAGGGGTCCAGTTCACTTCCAGGTTTTGATGAAGGTTCTGCGAGTTATTACAGGTCAAGCTAAACTTCTCATCTGGATATCATCCACAGACCAGACAGAAAGGAGAAATCAAATCCTGAAAACCTTTCTATGTTGCTACATCTCTGCTCAGCACAATTATTGGTCCCAGTTGTTGCCCAGGGCTGAATTTTCCTACAATGACCATGTAAGTGAGTCCACTAGGTCCTCACCATTCAAAATAAGATAGTCTTTGGACAACACCAGAGAATACCCTTGCCTATACCCCAATCTTCTTCTGTGCTGGCAGCAAAAGCTACCCTCGAATCTCTCTCCCTTCTCTGAAAAACCACACAGAATCTCCTGGCCACCCAGAAGTATAAGAGACAGGCCAATAAGAAAAGGTGCCTTGCTCTTTTGTTTTGTCCAGGAGACCTAGACTGGCTGTCCACCCAGAACCTGTGCCTTAAGATGCCCTCTGTCAAATAATACAATTTTCTCCCCTATTAATTGGGCCATATCCAGTGGTCCGAACGAAGATTGGGCCCAGTGATGTATCAACTCAAATTGACTGCTAATCTATGAATCCATGACTCATTCCACAAGTCCCTTTCGAAGCCCCTTGTGCTAAATAAGAACACCAGGAGGCCTCCAGTACCTGTTCCCATTGATGCTGACTCTGACACAGAATGGGAGGTCCAGAATATCCTAGGTTCCTGGATGGTGCGAGGGAGGCTCCAATAATCATTGCCTAGAAGGGATATGGTCCAGAAGAATATTCTTGGGAGCCAGCAAACCTAATTTATGCCCCGATTCTCCTCCACTGATTTCACATGTTTCCTCATAAGTCCGGCCCTGGGCCCTTTGGGGGGGAGGAGGGAGGTACTGTCACAGCCACAACCATGTTCTTGACCCCGTTACTTTCCCCCAAATCACTGTGAAGTGTATTCCAGAAACCAGCATCCCTTCTGCCATGGTGAACCGTGGGCAGGGCCCTCCTGGCATGCCCCAGTTCAGCATCTCCTGCCCTGATGCCGACAGAAGCCAAGCTTTCCAGGTGCATGCACATGCCACATCATGCTATTTAAAGGGCTGGCAGCCGCTGGTGCCCCAAGTGATATCACCCAGCTGGATTATATTAAGAGCCCAGATCTACGCAGTCCTCACTCTCGCAACTGCTAGTTTCTGGCCCAGTTGCATCCATCACCCTGTCTCCAGTCCAGCCATGTCAGTGTCCCATCTCCTGTCCAGCCTACCTCAGCGTCCTGTCTCCAGTCCAGCCCTGTATCAGCATCCTGACTTCAATCCAGTCTTGCGTTAGTATATTGTCTCCAATCCAGCCCTATGTTCCTGTTTCCAGCCTAGTCCACTCCAGGTTCTGGTTCACATTTTTAGAGCCACTCCAGACCAGACCTGCCCCCAATGGTCCTTTTCAGGACCACTCCAGTTTCAGGTTCATCAGGTCTACCCCAAGGGTCCGTCTCAGGGCCATTCCAGGTCCTGGTTTGCCAGACCTGCCCCCATGGGTCCTTTTTAGAGCCACTCCAGGTCCTGTTTTTTCACCAGGCCTTCCCCCAAGGGTCCTTTTCAGGACCACCCTCTGGATCCCTTGACAATACATGAGTCATCAGCCGTCCATTGGGACCCTTTGGATCCCCTATTTCAGAGCACCAATGATGGTCCAAGGGCTCACCCTTTGCAGCCTGTGACATGTATATTAAGGGCCAATTCTTTAACAGCAATTGTGTGTGAAACTGCCATTATAGACTAGAGCAGTGGTTTCCCAACCTGGTCCTGGAGGCACCCCAGCCAGTCAGGTTTTCAGGATATCCACAATGAATATTCATAAAAGAGATTTGCATGTGCTGTCTCATAAATATGCATTGGTAACTGTTTAACATTTTAAAATATATTTCTTTATTAATAGATCAATACAATTTTCCTAAAATAAAATCCATTCCCTTAACCCATAGTTATTAACCAATCCATACACCAATACATTTAAAACCAAACAATTCTCCATAATACTCTTTCAATACACATTCAAATAGCATACATCTGGCAATCTTTTACATCAATGTGTGATTATAGCTCTTTAGTCATGTGTTAATCCACTGCTCCAGAGTCTCCCACAAGATTCAGCCTTGCTTCAAATCAGACTCATTGAATCATCAGAATTTGCCTCTGTCAGCCTCTAAAATTCAGTTGTTAGGCAGGATGGCAAGATTGGTGATATATCACAACTATTTCAAGTTTCAGGACACATTTTACTTACAAATAAAAGGAGTCGCAATGGGGGCTACTGTAGCCCCTACTATTGCGTGTTTATACATGGATCAATTGGAAAAGAAAGGTATTTACACATCTCAATATTTTGGAGGGGTAGTTAAATGGCTACGGTATATTGATGATATACTATTGATATGGCAAGGCACTGAATTGGAATTAAAAATGTTTTTGCAAGAATTAAATGAAATTAGTGATCACATTAAGTTTGTGCATTATATAGGAGTCAGTGAAGTCAATTTTTTAGATATCAACATTCGCTGGGATAACAATAGATTTCATACTCGACTATATCGTAAAAACACTGACCGAAATAGTATGCTTCATTACCGTAGCCATCACCCAAAAGCATTAAAAGATAGTATTCCTACAAGTCAATTGTTACGAGTATGTAGAGCATGTAGCTCTAGGGAAGAATTCTGCACTCAGGCAGAACAGATGATCAGTAGGTTTTGGGTTCAAGGCTATCCCCATAAAGTTTTGAAAAATGCTGCTAAGCGAGTATTTAATTATCATCCTGAATGGGAACGGAAGGTGAATAGGGTTAATGAATGTAAACCTTTAACGTGTGTTTTACCTTTCACCAGAGCATCTAATGATATTATAAACATCATTCGTCGACATTGGCCCATGTTAAATATTCATCCTGCATTTAAGGTCACACCCCGGTTTGCTTTTTCTAGGGGTATGAATCTAGGTGAACAATTGGCTAAGAAAAGATGTAACCGTGATAGTTCAGTGGGAAATAGTGGCCACCATAGATGCAATCAATGCACATATTGTCAGTATGCTATGGAAGTTATTCAAATTCCTCATTCTGAGAAAATACCTTATCTTTATGAAAACACAAATTGCAATACTATGAATTGTATATATGGGGTGATTTGCCCTTGTGGTCTGTGGTATATTGGCTTGACTTCTCGGAGGGTTAAATTGGTATTTCACAGCATTTAAGTAACATACGTACAGCTTGTTTGGAAGCTCCTATTGTAGCCCACTGGTTGGAAATGCAACACAAGTTAGAGGAGTTTCGATTTGTTGTCCTTGATTGTGTTAAGTTAGAGAGGGGTGGTAACATGCCTCAGGCACTACTTAGGAAGGAGCAACGTTATATATTTCAATGGAACACGGTAGCTCCAGCTGAACTCAATAAAGAGATTGAGTGGTTAAACCTCTAGAGTATTTAACCTCTGTGTTAGTTGGTAACCATCTATGCATTTGGGAGAGCAGTTCTAGCTCACCACCGCATCGCTGGTATTTGTCTACCCCACCACCTGGATAAGCCAGTAAGTGTATCTATGATAGCATGTTAATGTTTAATTTTGAGAGTTTTTAATAATGATATATATTAAGTAGAATTAGAGTTAACCCACTGTTATTGTGTTTAGAATTCAAGACCCCTGATGACGCTTTTATAGCGAAACATGAGCATGTTGGGTCCTGGTCGTATGGTGGAATACTATAAGAATTGGAGAGATTGAAACTCTAATACAAATGTAACCACATTTTCAAAAAAATATATATATCTGGAACACATGATACTGCTAATGGTGAAAATGGACAGTTATGGATGTTGCTGACTGACATCATCAATGGTTGTTCAAGATTTATCACTAACGTTACAATGGTTTGTTGGAAAAAAGGACAGAACTATTTTACAAGTTGGTGATTCAATGAGTCTGATTTGAAGCAAGGCTGAATCTTGTGGGAGACTCTGGAGCAGTGGATTAACACATGACTAAAGAGCTATGATCACACATTGATGTAAAAGATTGCCAGATATATGCTATTTGAATGTGTATTGAAAGAGTATTGTGGAGAATTGTTTGGTTTTAAATGTATTGGTGTATGGATTGGTTAATAACTATGGGTTAAGGGAATGGATTTTATTTTAGGAAAATTGTATTGATCTATTAATAAAGAAATATATTTTAAAATGTTAAACAGTTACTAGTGAGTAATTTGTAATATAATGTGTAACTAATTATAGAGTTGAGACCTAGATTGTAATTGTGATAAATATGCATTGTAGATATCCTGAAAACCTGACAGGCTAGGGATCAGGCTTGGGAACCTCTGGACTAGAGCGTAAGTCATCATGCGTGCGCCTAACTTTAGGCATGAGCACTTATGCCATGTCAAAGGCTGGTGTAAATGTTCACACAGAAAGTTGGCAGTTGCACACATAAGTGATAGTATTATATAACTTATGCATTTAACTACAAGACACACCCCTGATCGCTCCTGATCTGTAGACGTGCACATCCCCTTTGCAGTTGCATGCTATAGCATTTAGGTGCTAGTCCCTGGATTCTATATATGGTGTCCAAATTTGGGCATGCTGCAGAGATGTCTGCCCATCTTAATTGGTTAGCAAGCCATTAACAAGCAATAATTAGACTCTAACAACCCATTATTGATGCTAATTGGCACCAATTGAAATTTACTCATGCATCTGGCTGTGAGCTATTCTATAACACCGGCGCCCAAATCTCATAATGCGTAACTCAAAAGGGTGCATGGCCATGGGAGGGGGAAGGACATTCCAAAAAGGTTTCATGCTCTATTACTGAATAATGGGTCAGCATGCCCACGTTGGGTGCCAGTATTTTCCTCCTTTTTGGTTGTTTGTCAGCATTTACACCAGGTTTCAGCAGGCATAGGTCTAGCGCTCAAAGTTAGGACCCGGGGATCGGCACTAAGCGTGATTCTATAAAGGATATGCTGGTTTTAATGTCTGTTGTTAAGGCACATTAAATTCAAGAACATAGCACATTGTAATAAAAGACTGCACAAGTGCACAGTTGGAATGGGCACTCAGAACAGTGCAATTTTTGTGATAGCAAGCTTGCTAGTTGCATTCATTGCATGTGCTGGAGAGGCTATATTTTAACACAAGCATGCTAAAACATTTGGTGAAGCACCCATTAGGAGTTGTTTTGATATGCCACTTAAGATGCCTTGCACTAGGCTTACTTCATAGGCCTCCAGATCTATAATTACTAAGGGACCTCGACATATGTGGAATTATACTTTGCTTGCACATTCCAGTTCCATCATAATGACATATTCAATGGGATTTTGTGTATTGCCTCTTCTGCTCTGTTACCAGAGCAGTTAAACATAAGGCCCTGGCCTTGACTTTCTTATCACAAGTTTAGTTTAAATATAATTATGTGGCCTAATTCAAGCCCAAGAGTTGTAATGATGAACTGTATGGAATCTAGATGATAGCTGTACCGTACCCTTCAATTTTCACTGCAGCTACTGAGCCAAGCTCTCTCTTCCTCACAGGCTTGGCTCTGTGTAGCCTGATCGATTCAGCAGATTTGATTGCAGGGTCTTCCAGGTCAGATTTGATCATTGAAATTCTATGGTGCTGGTCTGTCTGAAGAGCCTGCAGGCACATTCTGAGCATTATTAATCTTCACTTTAAGCTCCAGCAATCAGCATTGTAAGTTCAGGGAAAATGTGTTCTGAAATTAATATTTCTGTTGAGGAAGAAAAAAAAAAAAAAACAACCATCAGTATCAGCAGAGGAGAAAAATAATGCAAAAATAACACTGGAAAACAAAACACAAAATAGCTGTGGTAAGCAAGTTTAATCTTGAAGAGATTAAAACTAATAGGATCCACAATATCAACTCCCTGCAGAGCTGTTGTTTATAGCTACCATACCAAGGGAAAATAAAAGCCATATAATCAGAAACTTAAGCAGATGACAGAATTACATGAGTATTCCAAACAAATGTGAGGAATTGAGACCCCAATGCTCAAAAGTAAACGCAGGTGCTAGAGGCCATTAGCGCTGTACTAGTGCCCGCATTTACCAGCGCAGAATGTTCACAGGGGTCTAGCATGCAAATGTAGTCAGGCTCTTGTTAATGAGGTCATTTTGCATTCCTTCCCAATTCTCAGAAGACCACCTGAAACAAAACTGCCTTACCATTGCAAAAAATAACGCCAGGTCGGATCAGGCGTTAAAGTGTTGGAAGAGAGGATTTCCCATGATTGCTTTTGGAAGCAGAAGGAAGCTCGTGGAAGCCCTTAAACACTGGTCATGAGAAACAGCAGCCCCACATGAAAGCACACATTGGCGTCTGTTTCCTACATCAAGCAAAAAAAATAAAATAAAATAAAAATGCTTACATTTGGGCTGCAGAAAACAGACACAAATGTAAGGCCACTGAGAGACTGAACCGGGCCCGGGGCAGGACCGCTGGTGCCCCCCCTAAAATCATTGTCTGCTGCTGCCCCCCTGCCCTCCAATTGCTGCCGCAACACAGGTTTGAAGTGCATTGGCTGGCGGGGATCCCGAGGCCCCGCCAGCAGAAAACGTTTTCCTCCAGCGCTGACTGCCTGCCCCTGCGGCTGCTTTTCCTCTCAGGGCATGCTCAGCTTCAAAACCAAGCATGCACGCCTCAGAGAAAAAGCAGCCACTCAGCAATGGGCAGAAGAGCAGAGCTGGAAGAAGCTCCGGGTCCTCCCCAGCCTCCAAGGGGGCCCGGCGAGGAGTTTTCTCTCTCCCCTGCTCACGTCGGGACATGATCACTCAGGTCCTGTTAGAAGCAGGAGAGAGAGAGACCCCAGCACCGAGTCCCTCTTTGGAGACCCGGGCTTGGGGAATTTTGCCCCCCCCCCCCCCTTCACTGGCCCTTCACCAATGTGTGCTTCATGTTCAGGTTTTACCAGGCACATGTACACAGAAGCTGAGCTTACCATGAAACCCTTCTGCGCATGCGCCAGCAGAATCCTCCTGCATCAAAGCACAATCTTCCTGCTGGTATTTTTACGGCACTATTTGGAATAGCACTGGAGTTTTGAGCATTGGGGCCTCAGTGTTTTTTCAAATGTGCATGTTTCTTTGAACTGTAATGCCTTTACTAGTGCTTAGATAGACCAAGATGTAACCGTATAACTGATGAGCAATTGCACCAAGTAACTGATCACATTAGGGACTGACAATGAGTTTTTTCATAATGACAAAGGCACTTGTTAGTTTTATTTGTGGTTCAGAAAAACAAAGATTCACTGAAGGGCTAGGGAAAAACCACATGACTATTTCCAAACAAAATCCTCTCTAGGTCATTTGCACTCACAGATTTTTGTAGAATGCATATGACATTGAAAGGTGAGCCCTTATCTTTCAGAAAAGGGGCAGTGGCGTTCCTAGGGGGGGCTGACACCTGGGGTGGATCGCCGATGCGCCCCGCCCCCCGGGTGCAGCGCGACCCCCACCCCCCGGCGAAAGAACCCCCCCAGGTGCACACCGCTGGGGGGGGGGGGGTCGCGCGCCTGTCCACTTTGTTCGTTTCCATGCTCCCTCTGCCCCGGAACAGGAAGTAACCTGTTCCAGGGCAGAGGGAGCACAGAACGAACGTAGCGAACAGGCGCATGACACCCCCCCCCCCAGCGGCGTGCACCCGGGGCGGACCGCCCCCACCGCACCCCCCCCCCTTGGTACGCCACTGAAAAGGGGAAAATAATACTTATGCTAATATATTTTAAATGAGGGCAGTTTATGAGCATAACTCACAAAGGGATCCTTATACTAAAGCATAGTATGTGCTAACCTGACAGTCAGCTTTTAGCTTACAAAACTTTAGTAAAAGGGCCTAAAGTTAGAATTGTAATCCTTTGAATATCATCAGGTCTTTTCTGTTTTACAAGATACTTTCTAAAACTTACTCTGCATAAATCAAGATATTCTGGGCTCTGTTTACTAAGCCATGCTAGAGGCGCGCTAGTGTTTTTAGCGTTTGCTAACCGTGTAGATGCCCATGATATTCCTATGGGCTTCTTACATGGTTAGTGCGTGTTCATTTTGAGCATGTGCTAAAAACGCTAGCACACCTTAGTAAACAGGGTCCTTTGTTTCCTAGTGGCAATGTGAGGTATTTTCTCTCACTTTGGTACCAGATCATTAAGGGCCCCTTTTACAAAGTGGCGGTAAGCCCAACATGGGCATACCTCTCGCTAAAAAGGAAATACCGACGGGCTACTGTAGCAGCTCGGTGGTACTTCCCACCCCCAGCGCGCCATCATATCCAGTGTGTACCCAGTGGTAATCAGGCAGTGCTGTGCGCTGCCCGGTTACCACTGGGTTAGCGCGGGAGCCCTTGCTGCCACCTCAATGGGTGATTGTAAGGGTTTCCCCCCAGAAATGACTGCATGGCAAGCAGTGGTGTAGCTACGTGGGGCCACGGGGGCCTGGGCCCCCGTAGATTTGGCCCTGGACCCCCTGCTGACGACCCTCTCGATCCCCCTCCCGCCACCAACCCGCCGTCGCCTACTTTTGCTAGTGGGGGACCCCAACCGCCGCCAGCTGAAGTCCTCTTCTTCCGGCGCAAGGCTTCGTTCAGTTTCTGAGTCTGACGTCCTGCAAAGGTAGGTGATGGTAGTGGCGTGGGAGTGTTGGCACCGGGATGGGGGGTTGAGAGGGTCGTTGGCAGGGGGGGATCAAAGTAGTTGTTGGTGGTGGTGGCGACGGCAGGGGGGTCGGCAATGGCGGGGGGGTTAGTGGTGCCGGGGGAGGGGCTACAATGTGCCCCCTCACCTCGAGCTCTGGACCCCCCTCCCGCCGAAGTCTGGCTATGCCCCTGACTTCAAGTGCTTCGCTTGCTCCACGGCCCTTTCTTACAAAAAAAAAGAAAGGCCTACCTTTTACCTACTACGGTAAAAGTGGGCCTTAGCATATGTCAAAAACATGTGGCAACGCCAGCTCAGTCCTCCTTTTGCCGCAGCTTGGTAAAAGGGGACCTAAAATAGCCACTCCTTACTTTCTATACTATAAAATCAAAGTTTTCACTATTGCTTATGCTTGATGCCTATTTATTGTTCAAAGAAAGTAGGCTGAGCAAGAGTGAAGTAACGCACCACCATTTCGAAAAAGCTTTGCACTGAAGTAAGAGATAATGGATGTCATCAGTGACAAGCAGTAGTCTCCCCGGTAGGTAATTGCCTTCAACTGATGTTAGATGTCCCATGTTGAAGGAAGAGTACATGTAAGGAAGTCAAAAGCTATTACTCCAGTGATGGATCCTTCTACTAAAAGAAATCTTTTTGTAAAATGTATAGAATTTGAAAGGAAAGAATTTTTTTAAGCTTGCAATTTTATTTATTTATTTCTTCATTTATAATCTGCCCATCTAAAATTCTGAGTGGATTACACATCAACATTTGACATATTTCTGATAGACAAATATAATAAAATATGCATAAAGTCTAAAAGCGCAAAATAAATCATTCCCTAATGCCAACATTTTCTTTAAATAAAATTGTATTACGCTGCCTCCTAAAAGTCTGCATATCCAATGGCATAGCTGCCACTGAGGTGAGCCTAGCAAAAAGCCAGGGGCTGCACTGATAGGGCCACCTACTGCTGGATCAACAGAAGTTAAATTTTTTTATTTCAAAAACATCTAAGTAGAGAATGACACGGGGACCGGGACAGAGCCCATGGGGATGTGGACAGCTCCCACGGGGATGGGGTGCGGATGGGGCAGGGATAGGAACAGAATCCATGGGGATGGGGATGAACTTTGTTCCCATGTTATTCTCTACTTGGAAGCCTGTTAATGAACTGGACTGTTTTTATATTTGAGTGATGCAGACAACACTATTTTGATCTTTTTGGAAAAAACAAGCAAACATGCTGGCCACAACTGGCAAAATTTGCATGGGGAATACTGTACTTTCCTGCTACCAGTACATTTTCTAGGAGGACATCTTCCATTGTGGAAGACAGGAGAGCAAGAATGAATCATAAGAATGTTGATGACTTATGCCTCCACAGATTTAAAAACATGATAAGTGCTTTATAGGGCATATTTCTCCCCCAATAGGGCATACAGAGCAGGTTGTATTTTGTACCCCTGGACATTTTAACAGGGTGGATTAGGATTCCTTGGGGTAGTAGAAATCAGCTATTGTTGGGGATGAAAGGGTAGAGGGTGGCAGGGGGAGGGGGTTATTATAGTTACTCATTGTTATTATTGTTTTCTATTTGTGATTTATAAACAACAGTTGCACAACATATTATTCCTTTTTATACTTTAATAAACAAGATTTAAATATAAAATCATAAGTGTTTGAGGCTTCTGCAGATGAGGATGGGGATGGGGTGGGGACAGGGACAGAACCTGTGGAGATGGAGACAGAACCCACGGGGATGAGGCGGGGACACATTTTATCCCTGTGTCTTTCTCTATATCTAAGGCAGCAGTGGCAATACTGGGAGGAGATAAGGACAGCACGCATTGTACTTACCTCCTGCAGTGCTGCCATGCTGCCCCCCAATTCTGGTCATCACCCCTCCCCTTTACTGCTGGACAGCAGGTAAAAGTGATTAAGTACTTCATCTTGAGCTGCCACAGGGCTGAAGTCTCAAAATAAGTGGCTCTTATTGCAAGCTTTGACCCCATGACAGTCCAAGATGAAGCACTTAAGTGCTTTTCCTATTCTATTGTAGTCTACTGTTTATATTCCACCTGTTTTCATATCGGATTCAAGGCGGATTACATCAAGAAATCTTCATTCAAATTAAAATAAAATACAATAAAGATTGCAGCCTCCAAATACATTTTTAACCACATAGAAAAAAGCTTTCCGAAAAGAAAATAGGAAGAAATATGTCTAATCTGAATGGGAATGTCTTTCCAGTTTTTGACCCTTTGGTAGGAAAAAGAAAATTCAAACTGAGATTTTAATTGAACATTTTTCATTGGAGGATAACCCATTTTTAAGGTAGACTGGAAAAAAAATTAAAATAATTACTAAGAAAAGTTAAAAAAAAACTGCTTCAACCGACTACAGCCTAAACAATATATAACTTTATAAATTAAAATTTTGCTATTTTAAATTCACTACATTGCTCTAATGGCAACCAATGTAGCTGACATAAAAGGGGTGTAACTATTTCCTAATCTTAAATATCAACCTCACAAATGTATTTTGGAGCAACTGTAATCTATTTTGCTATTTAAATTAAATCCCATTGTAAAGAGCATTACAATAATCTAACTGTGGAATTAAAACAGCCTGACCTATAACCCAAAAGGGGGAAAGGAATGAGACTTGACATACTGCCTTCCTGTGGTTTTTGCAATTACATTCAAGTGGTTTATATAGTATACACAGGTACTTATTTATACTTGGGGCAATGGAAGGTTAAGTGACTTGTCCAGGTCACAAGGTGCTACAATGGGAATCAAACCCAGCTCCCCAGGATCAAAGGCACCAGCACTAACCACTAGGCTACTTCTCCACTCGAGAAATAGTATCTAGTTAAAAGCTGATGTAATAAAAA
Organism: Microcaecilia unicolor; assembly: GCF_901765095.1. Taxonomy (NCBI): domain Eukaryota; kingdom Metazoa; phylum Chordata; class Amphibia; order Gymnophiona; family Siphonopidae; genus Microcaecilia; species Microcaecilia unicolor. The sequence goes on from NC_044031.1 coordinate 505,484,682, forward strand.
AACATTCTCAACTAACTCATTAATCTGTGTTTCAAACATAAGTTTGGAATCCAGTATCACACCTGTATTGTTTTTAGATACCCCTATATATCCCTCATACACCTTCTGCCCAACCCACCAAAACCCTGCCCTCACATGCTCATAGTCTCGATATCCACAACCATGTACTAAACTCCAGTGTCACAAAGTAAGGGAACTTGAATACTGGCTAATAATGGCAGCCGAGCCACATGGGCTGGGCACAGTACTAGGTAAGGCAGGCTCGGACTGGAGACAAGCAGGCAAGGCAGACTAGAGCTGGCGTAGGCAAGGCATGGCAGGAGTAAGGCAGGACAAGGTAGGCTGGCGTCAAGCAGACCAAAGTTAGCTAGGATCAGACAAGTTAATCTGTTAAGAAGGCAGTGGCAAAGACCATGCCGCTACTTTACAGAGGGCCATGGGGCTGATGTCAGCTCTAGGAGTCAAGAAGCCCCTTCTCCTTGGCAGTCTAGAAAGATGTGCTCCTGTCACGTGCAAGTGGCTAACTCTGAATGGCCTGTGCCATCCACAAAGTGCCCCGGAGCATAACCCACCTCAGCAAGCGACGCCACAACCCCCCACCCTGGGGTCTCAAGGTTAGTGCACCACCCAGGGCTCAAGGCATGGCCGAGGCCGTGACATTCAGATATCCCTGCAATGCTACAGGACTCTCCTCCCCCGCCCCCATAAACACACACTCCATGACTGGAGCTATGAAGGGTCTACCCCCAGTCCCCTCTACCTTGGGAAAGATTTTTTTTTCTTTTTGCCCAGGGCCAACTCAGAGGAAAGACAGTACAAATGAAAAGGCACATGAACATACAAAACTCTTAAGAATCAACTTCAAGTATGGAAACTTAAGTAGGGCTTGCTGGAGCAAAAGAAGTAAAGAGCTGATAAGAGGTTAGTACAGAGTCAAAAGAAGCAGATGCCTTACTTTAAAGCAAATGAGGTTAGAACTGAGAACAGAAGATGGAAGGAACCTGTGTGGCCCATTATGTGAGCTGAAGCCAGTAGGTGGAGCTTGACCCCCACATCTGTTCACTCAAAGCGATAGCAAACGCTATTGAAAACAATAGCAAAACCTTATTAGAAATAACAGACTGTCGATGCGTGGTCCAACTGTGAAAAGTCTAAAGATGTTCCAGTTGGAAAGGCAATGCCTTAAAAGGTGGAGGGTATAGGATTTTTTTTATTTGTCAACTTTTTTATTTATTTGAAAGCTTCTCATACCTAGAAATAAATATCATGAAATAAAATTGAATATCACTAAAACAGCTTAAAAATTATTTTAGCTGATAGAAATAACAGTAATAAACTTTATGTTTTGCTCACTTTTCTACATTTTTTCTATAGAATACAGTGATACATGGCCAAATTTAAGTGAGGATATCCTGTTTCCTGATGGGTTCATCTTACCTGTTGTAATCTGCCATGGGAAGCCTGGTGTTATGAAGATGGCATATATTGAAATTAAATGGAAGTAAAATTAAACTCACCTTTCATTGGGGCACATGGAATCACATCTACACTTCATCTCTTTTTAGAAGTTTACATTTTAGTTACACAAATGAATTATTCTGTTTTGAGCAAGTTTCAGGGTCAAGTGATTTATAGGTCAAAATAATAAAAATAAATAATTTGTTTTATGCAGATCTCTCATTTGTTTAAATATAACTAAATGGGCTATAAGCCCCTAATGCAGTCCATTTGGTGTTCTTGTTTTTTGTTCAAATCCAATTCAATTCAAATCAATTATTGTATACCGCTAATATCCCCTTTCCAGGGTTCAGTACGGTTTACATTCTAGGTGAGACAAAAGGAAATAGTGTTAGTGTGAGGTATGAGAATCATTAGAGACCATTGGTGTAATGCATGAGACTAAAATCATTAAGAAAAGGATAATGGATGATTCTAGGAGGTAGAAGTCATGATGGATTGTTATGAATCAGTCCTTGGGAAGAGAAAAGTTTTTAGCCTCTTCTTGAAGTTGAGGTAGCTGTTTTCTGGTCTGATGGGAATAGGTAGAGAGTTCCATATTTTGACTCCAAGAACAGGATTTGGATGTCTCTGATGGTATTTTCCAAACGAAAGATGGACATCCATCTTTTTTCGAAAATTTAGGTTTCCTCACCCCTGGATTTCAACGTTTTGCAAAGACGTCCAAATCGCAACTTGGACGTTTCTTTCGAAAATGCCCCTTTTAGTACCAAGAAATAGAATATTACAGTAATCCAAGTGAGGTAGGACTAGCATTTAGACTAGTAGTGTGAAGGCTTTTTGGTCAAAGAATGATCCTTAAGAAGAGGAGATTCTTTAATGTAATGCAGCAATCTATATATATAAGGTGGGCAGCTGTGTTTTGTGTACTTTGTAGTTTTTTTAGGAGACTCCACTTAATATCTGCATAAATTGAATTGCAATAATCAAATAGTAAAAGGACCCCTGCGTTTTCAGGTTCTCTGAAGTACTACAGCGCTTGCCTGTCCCTCACTGTTGAAAATGTGATAGTGAAATAACCCTCACCCCTCCTCCCAAGGGCGTAGCCAGACAACAGATTTTGGGTGGGCCTAGGCAAGAAGTGGGTGGGCACCAAGTGTTGTCCCCTTCATCCACCACCAAAAAAAAAATCTCAGCTGGCAGGAAAACGCTTCTTTCCACCTTAGCAGTCTGCAGCAGGTACGCGCTGAAAACTGAGCATGCGCAGGTGCTGATATCCTGGAGAATAGCGTTTTCATTACCATCAGGGGGAAGTCTTCTGTTGGCGGAGCTTGGGATCCCCACCTGCTACCGCTAATACGTGTGCTGCTATTGGGTGGGCCTGAGCCCTAATTGGGTGTGCCCCGGCCCACCCAGGCCCACCTGTGACTACGCCACTGCCTCCTCCACTGGCAAGACCGTAGGCAGAAGACTCCAGCTCAGCTTAGAGGGAACAGTGATGGGAGAATTTACTATCTTGTCTGATTTAATTGTATATTAAGATACAAGGCAGAATTCCTGAAGTCCTCCTTATCAATCATATTTTGGGTATTCAAATGGAAAGCAGGAGGCATCTTAGAAATACTGCAGTACTTTAATAGTCTTTTCAGCTTTAAAAGAACATGCAGAAAAGCCAACAAATGCATACTTTTTGAACCTGAGTAAATACTCAGATTAATGTACAATAAATATATAATATGATGAGGGAATTAATCTCAAAATGAATGTATAAATAATCTGCAACAGTACTGGTATAGGACTTGTGAACACAATTAATTGATCTCAAGCACTGCATTCTAATAACTTCCTTAGGATATAATCAAATCAAGCATAAATTATGGAATTGTTATTACAAGAGTCTTCATACCAAGCCAACTCAGATTTTTAAAAATAAGTAAATTAATTAATTAATTAATTAATTAAAAGGATAATACACAGGTGACTTATATAAATTGAAAACTGCACAATGCTCAATATGTTATTCTCCTACTAAAGTTTTGTTTCAGGCCTATAATTACAGAGACTTATGTTGGCTGCTGCCAATAACAAATAGTAAGAGTGGATTTGGTACCAAGGCCTCTAGCGGCAGTATATTTTGGCCCTAATAGTATTTTGTAGCACTGCTAAAGGTCATGGCAGCCATTTTGAAGGCACAGCTGGGACAGGCAGGAACGAGTGGGCATTTCTCCTGCCCATTCCTTAACTAGATCATGAGGAACTAGGCAAATAGATCTGGGGGCCTCACAGGGAAGCAGGGTTGTTGATATTTTTGGAAGGAGGGAGGAAGACTGGGGGCTGGTAATGTTCTGGGAAGGACATAAGAACATAAACATTGCCATACTGGGACAGACCAAAGGTCCATCAAGCCCAGAATCCTGTTTCCAACAGTGGCCAGTCCAGGTCACAAGTACCTGGCAACATCCCAGAACAGCAAAACAGATTTTGTGCTGCTTATCCTAGAACTAGTAAAAAAAAAGCCCGTTTCGGACTGAAATGAAACGGGCGCTAGTAAGATAGTTACCTTCTGCCATTAATGTTTGTAAGGGAAGTGTTAGGAGGAATGTGCTATGATGGTAAGAAGATGCAATACTTGTTTAATTTGTAAATGATGTGTTCCCATGTTGTAACACCAGGGGCGGTCATTGTGACAGACTGTTTGTGTGTGTGAGAGTGTGTGTAAGACAGACTGTATGAGTCCGAGAGTGAGTGTGTGAGACAGAGGGTTTGAAAGAGTGTGTGTGTGTGTGATACAGACTGTGTGTTTGTGTGACAGAGAGATATAGAGAGTGTGTGTGTGGAACTGATTTCTTTGACCCCCTCCTTTCTTTGCTGTAATTCCATCTGTTGTGACAGTGTGTGTGCCGGACCACAGGGGCGGTCATAGAGACTGTGTGGAACTGAGTTCTATGACCCCCCTCCTTCCCTTGCTCTCCTTCCATCTGATGTGAGAGAGTGTGTGTGCAGGACCACAGGGGCAGTCATTGTGACAGTGTTTGTGTGAGTGAGAGTGTGTGTAAGAGAGAAAGACAGACTGTGTGAGTCCGAGATTGAGTGTGTGTGATAGTGAGACAGAGGGATTGAAAGTGTGTGTGAGTGTGTGTGGGTGTGTGTGTGTGTGATAGAGACTGTGTGTTTGTGTGTCTGAGAGATACAGAGAGTGTGTGTGGTGAAGTGATTTCCATGACCCCCTCCTTCCCTTGCTTTCCTTATGTCTGTGTTGCAGGCCCCGCCCCCTCCCTCCCTCTTCGGTCCTACTTGAAGACAGAGATTATTGTATATAGCGATGTTGCCCTGCCTACCTTTGTTTCGTGTTTGTTTGCATTGGCCAGCACAGTGTTAACTGTGGAGGGAGGGTGTGCATGGCTTTCGTTCATTTATTTATTTATTTTCGCGAACACCAGCTGATTTGAAAATGAGGGAGTCTGTTCAGCACTTCACTGATGGCGCCGGTTTTTCTTGTTTCTTCTCGTGGTTGGGCAGCTGAGCGTTTTCTTTGCAGGTAGGCTTTTCACCGCTTCACTGCCAGCACCGGTGTTCTGGGGGAGGGGGGGGAGGGTTCAGCACTTCACCCACCCTCAAAAAATATCTTTAAAAATCTTTTGTGCCAGCCTCAAATGTCATACTCAGGTCCTTCGCAGCAGTATGCAGGTCCCTGGAGCAGTTTTAGTGGGTGCAGTGCACTTCAGGCAGGTGGACCCAGGCCCATCCCCCCCATCTGTTACACTTGTGGTGGTAAATGTGAGCACTCCAAAACCCATCACAAACCCACTGTACCCACATCTAGGTGCCCCCCTTCACCCATAAGTGCTATGGTAGTGGTGTACAGTTGTGGGTAGTGGGATTTGGGGGGGGGGGGCCGGTTGGCAGGCTCAGCAAACAAGGTAAGGGAGCTATGTACCTGGGACTAATTTGTGAAGTCCACTGCAGTGCCCCCTAGGGAGCCTGGTTGGTGTCCTGGCATGTCAGAGGGACCAGTGCACAATGAATGCTGGCTCCTTCCATGACCAGATGGCTTGCATTTGGTTGTTTCTGAGATGGGCGTCCTTGGTTTCCATTATCACCAAAAATCTGAAATGACCAAGTCTAGGGATGACCATTTTTAAGGACGACCTAAATTTCAATGTGCAGGACATCAGACTAGAACGAAGCCTTGCGCGGGATTGGGGGTCCAGGGGAAAATCTACAGGGGCCCAGGCCCCCTTGGCCCCATACTGGCTACGCCACTGTCGCAGGGGAAGGTGGGAACATGGCGGCATGGAGAGGGGTAAGACATGCATCCTACATGAAGCGGAAGACGCAGAGGAAGGCGTGAAGGTAGCTGGTGGCAAAGGAAGCGGCTAATAGTGAGTTTTTAAAAAAATCAATTTTTTAAAGAAACGAATGAATTCAAATTGCTTCAACAAAAATGAATCAAAGAATCGATTCGAATCACAAATTGGACAGCACTTGTCGATGCTGTGTATCTGAATTTTCAAAAGACATTTGACAAAGTACTTCATGAATGGTTCCTGAGGAAATTAGAAAGTCACGGGATAGGAGGCAGTGTCCTATTGTGGATTAAGAACTGGTTAAAAGATAGAAAGTAGAGAATAGGGTTAGATAGTCATATTCTCAATGGAGAAGGGTAGATTTTTGCACTAGATTTTTCAGGGGTAAAATAGAAGTTAACTAGCACTTGTTAGAAATGTACTGGACAAAAGGACAAATGGATCACAAATTACTTAAATTATTTCACACCTGCTATTGGCTTATGTATCCTTAGCTGATTAAGGGGTCTTTTTTACAAAACTGAGGTAGAAAGTGGCCTTAGTATGCCCTTATACAGATCTTCCCCGCATGTTATGGCAATTTCTACCGCAGCCAGAAAGTGGCTGATTTTCAATTTTCTAAATTAATGGTCATGTATTAATGTTGCCAGTAGCGTGTGGCTATTAACAAAAATTAGCATGTGAGCCCTTACTGCCACCAATTTTGGAGATGGTATAGGCTCACATGCATATCCTGCGTTAATCACTTAGCATGCGGCAATGCTGATGCACTAACTGATTAGAGCAGAAATGCTTACTCTCTGCCCCAAGACATATCCCCTCAGGCAAAAAAATTAAAAATGTATTTTGGTGTGTGGGCAGCACATGCACATTTGAAACTTACTTTTCTAAGTGAGGAAAAAGGTATATTCATATCATATAAACTTATGTTGAAAATGTAAAAAAAATAAAAAAGAATTCTCTGTTTTCCTCGTATTTATCATCAGGGATGCTTCCTCTGTGTTTGTTGTGTAGCAATTTCCCTGAACATTGTTTCCTACGTTTTTGATTTTACAGTAGTATATTGAACATTCTTTATTGTTGTAAAGAGATTAAGACTCAAAGTGATTTAACCAGGCAGGAGAAATTGTACAGGGCTGTCTGATGATATTTAGTGGCACTCAACTTGATAGTACCACCAGAAGCGTAGCCAGGTTATGATGTCTGGGGGGAGCAGACCTTTTGTAAAATAGGTATCAGTGTGAAGCTGAAGGGATGATCTGCATAGGCCCATTTTATTCAAAATCCATATGGGGGAAGCAGCCGCTCCTCTTGCACCCCACCTAGCTCTGCTTATGAGTGTCACAGAATATCATCGCTAATCACCTAAACTGAATCTAGCTTTTCAGTGGTTAAGTAAGCCAGTCAAACAGGACTATACAAATAGCAGACCTATCTTTGGTTCAGCATTCAGTGCCGATGCCTGGACATGGCTCAGCACTGACTATCTGGACATAAAGCCAGTGGCAGTGAAAAAGTCATTGACCGTCTCTAGCTGAATATTTATCCCATAGGTGTGCTAGTGTTTTTAGCGCATGCTAATATTTAGGACACGCTAAATGTTAGAGACGTTCATAGGAATATACGGATGTCTCTATTGTTTAGCGAGCGCTAAAAAGGCTATAGAGTGCCTTAGTAAAGGACCCCCATAGTTACCAATCCACATGACCTGAAATATTATGCGTTAAGGTTCATTACACACTGTAGCTCTGGTTATTATGACCAAAAGGTAATATAGATTAGCTGAGAGCACAATCACATGGCCTACTGCATGATAGTAATTTCGCTGAACTCATCAGTTTTCTTTCACCTTTCCATAGCTCCTTTTTAGCTTTCAGCTGCTATGCTTTAACCAGTTTGGGCAGCAGGAAATTATAAAGAAACAGTGTGTTTTAAGCCTGTAAAATGTATTGGATATTTTCCTGCCTAAGTTCATTCTGAAGAGTATTTCTCTAGTTTGGGCAGCAGATGGTGCATGTTTAGGCTTAAAGCTGTTACAGAAGACTGATTTCACTTTCTTTTAGTCAGCACACAGGAAGTGCCTGTAGTGATGTAACCAGTTTTTATTTGAAACTGTACTACTTAATTATAGACAAAATTTGGCTGTCCTGGGCTCAAATGGCCTGGAGTTTGAAATTACCCAGCAGATGCTGGCTGTTGTTTCAGTCTTATCTCGGGATGAAAGAGAAACTGATCTTTTTGCTGAGACTTGGTGAATTATATATCCTGACCTTCCCAGGTACTGTTTAGATAGTATATAAATGTTTAGTTAGCATTATAATTGATCCTTAATTCAGTTACCTGTTATTGTTTGCTAATTGCACAGTTTTTTGTACATTGCTCCAAGTTCTGAGAATAAACACATTTGTTTGTTCGTTCTGCCTGTCTGGACTGATAAAGAATCCTGGTGGTTTGTGTGTTGGGTCTGTGAATGTTTTCTGAGAACTGTGGGACCACTGATAGTGTGGCTCCAGTAACCTAAAAATCACTGGGGATAATTTGAGAACGGGAGGATCATCCAGAGGCGGTTGTGACCCAGTTGGTGGGTACTAGTGTAGAGCACAAGCAGCAAGTTAAGACGGACCTGAGCTATGTTGGGCATAGACCCTCTAAGTGGCCGCAAAGTGGGTGGCTAGGCGTTTCATGACAGAAATTTTGACTGAGGAAAAATGAGACTAAGAAAAGGAAAATGGATTTGTTTTAGCAGAAAACTTAAATTCAGATGGCACATTCAGATGTATTGCTTGCACAAAAAGAAAAAATCCTGTAGTGTCGCAGAATGTGCAGGTAGAGCTTGAATCAAGCTCTGTTTATGTCTAAAATAATAATAATAATCAAATCAGTAAAAATATTTGCAATGAAATATACTTGTAGCTGTCCTGGGGGCTCCCCCAACCAATCAGGTTTTCAGGAAATCAATAATGAATATTCATGAGAGAAATTTGCATGCACTGCCTTCACTGCATGCAAACCTCTCATGAATATCCATTGTGGATATCCCGAAAACCTGACTGGCTGAGGAGCCCCCCAGGACAGGTTTGGAAACTGCCTGCTCTATGACAAAGTCCACAAACTAAAAAGAAGGAAGAAAAAGCTAACAGCTACATCAGATCTAAAGATACACTGCACAATGGTTATTATTATTCTTTTATCTGTGAATACACTGTGTTAGTTCATGAAAAGCAGGTTCTATTTCTACCCTATAACATGATTTGAGATTGTCAAATAACAGTGGCACCAGTTCTATGATTGGGAGCCAGAAGGCAGAAGGAAAGAGCTGACAGAGAGAATGGGAAGCTACTGATCCATTTAATCAAGACAGTTATTTAGTAGGAATGGGAATAAAAAGCATGAAGTGCCGAAAAATGCTGATTTAGGGTGCTTAGGATCAGCTGATCTTTTCTACTAGAACAAAAAAAATTCTACATAATAGTCTTGATACGCTTGTAAACCCAATGTACCACCCAAGATGTTAACAAGCTGGCATGTTTTCAGCATCAAAGATAGAACGGACTGTGTTTACATGTTTGGCACAAAAACTAATGAAGAAAGTCAATTGGCCTTTTGTCTTGAGGGCCTTGAGCACATTGCTCTCATGTTTGGTTTCCTCACCACCACTTGTTCAAGCAATCACTCCTGCCTGACAAAGCAGTACTTGTGTTTTATTAGTAGCCATGCTGAACTCTCCTGCCTGGGCTGTGTTGCTTCTCAATAGAATGCTGCACCAGAGGGCACACTTATTTGAAAACACTAAATCAGAGCATGAGGATCTTCCCCTGACAAGTGCCTCTGAGAACAGAGAAAAAGAGTACTGACATGCTTGTCTTTCATGAAAGAACCAAAAAGAAAAAAGAGATTTTGCATTTTTAAAAAAAACAAACATTTTGGAAGTTGGAAATGTTGACCACAGAGAGAGAATTTCGTTCCGTGTTGACCTTGATGCAGCATAAATAACAGTTCTAGAAATTTGATAGAAACTAATCTAATTCATTAGAAACTAATCTTTATGTTTCAGCAAGTGTTATTTTGAAGAGAAGTTCTCTTTTGAGCCAATGGTGACTGTTAGGAATGAAAAAGGATTAGGATATACAGTTACAGACCCTCTCTTTGATAACCTCATTTTCAGTCAGTAGGCTATTACTTCAAATATAAATGTGAACTTTAAGGAATTCCTATTCTCAGTTCAGTAAAACATTAAAGCAACAAATTTGGCTGGTACAGTCTTTCAGGCTTGGACTGATCAAACATAAGTGGGGAAAACATTCAGCTGACGGCATAATATTCAGCGTTTCTGTGACTGCCGCCAATACTATTCCCAGATATTCAGTGCCAGGCCATGTCTGGGCCACTCGCATTCATAGGAGCTGACTTTTCAAAATGACTGGGGGTGCTAAACCCAATGGACATTATCCCATCACTAGACACATTCAAGGAGTTTGCTCAATATTTAGGGTGCTCAAGCACCCACAGAGCTGGCTCCTATGCTGGCATTGACTACTTGGGTCTGTGTGGATGGCTACCACTTATGCGGTTAAGTGTGATATTCAACAGTTAACTGCATAAGAGAAACTGGACAAAGATAGCACTGTATTTTATGTGTCCAGTAACTTATGCTGTTTAGTGCTGAATATTGGTACTTAACTGCATCAGTGCCAACTCTGCCCCAGACTCCCAGAAAATGGCCGGCTATGAGTTTGGCAGTTAGTGTTGATATTCAGCGGTACTATCCAGTTAAGTGACACTAAGGGGCAATTTTGAAAGAAATGTCTAAGTTGGAATTTGGACGTCTTCATAAAACGTCCAAATTCAGAGGGGGGTGGGGGGGGGGGGGGGGGGGGAGAAGGTCATTTAAAAAAAAAAGATGGATGTCCATATTTGTGTTTGAAAATACCATGGACATCCTTGGATTTGGATGTCTTTGATTTTCGGCCATTTTCGAAACCAAAAACGTCCAAGTCTAAAACGTCCAAATACAATCCATTTGGTTGTGGGAGGAGCTAGCATTTCTAGTTCACTGGTCCCCCTGACATGCCAGGACACCAACCGGGCACCCTAGGGGGCACTGCAGTGGACTTCATAAAATGCTCCCAGATATACAGCTCCCTTACCTTGTGTGTTGAGCCCCCCAAAACCCCTCCAAACCCACTACCCCCAACTGTACACCACTATCATAGCCCTTACGGGTGAAGAGGGGCACCTATATGTGGGTACAGAGGGTTTCTGGTTGGTTTTAGAGGGCTCACTGTTTCCTCCACAAATGTAACAGGTAGGGGGGGGTATGGGCCTGGGTCCACCTGTCTGAAGTGCACTGCACCTACTACTAAACTTCTCCAGGGACCTGCATGTGCTGTCATGGACCTGAGTATGGCATCTGAGGCTGGCATAGAGGCTGGCAAGTAATATTTTTATTCATGTTTTTTGAGGGTGGGAGGGGGTTAGTGACCATTAGGGGAGTAACGGGAGGTCATCCCTGATTCTCTCCAGTGGTCATCTGGTCATTTCGGGCACCTTTTTGTGCCTTATTCATAATAAAAACAGGTTTGAGTGAAAACATCCAAGTTTTAGTCCTGGACATCTTTGCTTTGTTCCATTATGGCTCAAAGACGTCCAAGTCTTAGGAATGCCCAAGTCCCATCCTGAACACGCCTCCGATATGCCTCCTTCAGATTTGGATGTCCTTGTGATGGACTTCTGAGAAAGATGCTCAAAATCGGGTTTCGATTATACCGATTTGGATGTTTCTGTGAGAAGGACGTCCAAGTGCCTATTTATGTCACTTTTTGGACATCCATCTCTTTCGAAAATGAGCCTGACTGAATATCGATGGACAGCCCAGCACAAGCAATTTAACTGGGCAGGAGTCCTTCTTTGAATACTGAGCCCAATATCTTTATCCGAAGTATCTCCGGATTCTATATACATAGTGCCTAGTGTTCTGCGCCAAAATCCAAGCATATTCTTTAACAGCATGCGTAATGTAATTGGTTTAATAAGCCAATCAGCATTTTTAACAGCATTTAAGCAATAATGAGCAACAAGAAGTAATGAGCACTAATTGGCAATAATTCAAATATATGTGCATAACTCGCTAAGCATATTCTGTAACGCAAAGCACCTAAATTATAATGCATGGAGCCAAAAAGGGGCACAGTTATGGGTAGGGAAATGGATGTTTCATGAGCATTCCAAAATTTACATGCACTGGTATAGAATATGCTCCTCTGTGCCTAAATCTACAAGCTGGTATTTGCGCCACATTTTCCTTGGTGTAAATGGATGCGTGCAGATCTAGGCGCTGGGATATCAACTAAGTGTATTCTACATACTGTGTATAAATCCATTTACTTGATACATTTAGGTGGAAATTTATACTGCGTGGATTTTTCAGGCACCATATATAGAATCTGGCCCTAGATGTGGTAAAGGACAGATTAATGACCTCTTTAACTTGTTTCTCATTTTGTGATTATATTTTGGAAACATCTTTCTGTAGTTACAATCATAGCACTTTATATATTATATACAGGTACTTATTTTTGTACCTGAGTCAATGGAGTATTAAAGGGTCCTTTTACAAAGTGGAAGTAGAGCTGCTTTGTCGCATGCCAGGCACTACCGTCTGCTTAATGTGGGAGCCAGCGGTAGTTCCACCCCCAGTGTGTGCCATTTCTGGCGCAACCGTAATTTATTTTTTTTAATGCCAGGGTTACCTGGTGGTAATCGGGCAGTGCGGGAGCCTTTACCATCAACTAAAAAGGAGATGGTAAGGGGTCCCCCAGAAATGGCTGCATGACAAATGTTTACTTATTGCACAGCTGTTTCCTTTTTTTGGCTTTTTACCCGCTGCAGTAAAAGAGGCCTCGGCATGCAGCAAATCCACACACTGATACTACCACAGGACCCCTTTTACTACTGCTTGGTAAAAGGATCTCTAAGTGACTTGCCCAGAGTCACAAGGATCTGTAGTGGGAATTGAAGCCAATTCATACACAAACAAGAGAAGGATAGGAAGAGAATCAAAACTACATATAAAACACAATACTCTTCAGAAAACATCAAACTGTAATGTGGAACATTTTAACAATAAAACATGCAAATCTATGTTTCAAGAATAATACCAAAACTTAGCAAATTTTAAAGAAAAAGCTTCAGAGCCTGAACCTCAGCATTACTAATGTATATACCGGGAAACCACAGGTCAATCACTTCACAAGCATGAAAAACCTTCCAATAGCACAACAAAATCACAGAATTGTAGCACTTCAAAATATTTATGAATAAAGTTTAAAAAAACAGAACTTATCTGTATATTGGGTTAAAAAGCAACAAGGTTCAACCAATGGTGGCCAACGTTTTGCTGATCACTGAATTAGGGTGGAATGGACCAAGCTGCAAAAAATGCAAAAACACAGTCTATCTCAATGCTTCTAGAAGAAAAATACTCATCAACAAAAACCCACAAAACAGAACTACTCACTTTAAAAGTGGCACATAATTAGTCTGTGCTCAGCAAGCCTCAAATATGGCTGTGGGACACCTTACTTATATTTATATTTGAAATCTAGAATGATGTCACTTCCCTTTTGTGACATATCAGCCTCCCATTAGATATCTAAAGAAAGGGGGTTGGACTTCAGTATTCACCAGTTCAGAAAACAAATAAATTAATTAATTAATCTGTAAAACTTATATCAGTCGATCTTCTGATTTAACCCCCTTGGAGCTTCTGTTGCAAATGTATAGATCCAGAGTTGAAGAAAGAACAATTTTGGATTGACACACTTGCAACAGAGGCTCCGGGGGGGGGGGGGGGGGGGTCAAATCAGAAGATTGACTGGTACTATTTGTACTGATTTATTAATGTATTTGTTTTCTAAACTGGTGAATACTGAAGGCCAGCCCCCATTCTTTAGATATCAAATGGGGGGTTGATACGTCACAAAAGGTTCCACGTTAGGAGTCACAGACCAAGAAAGGGATCTAGGTGTCATCATTGATGATATGTTCAAACCTTCTGCTCAGCGTGCTGCTGCGGCTAAGAAAGCAAATAGAATGTTAGGTATTATTAGGAAAGGAATGGAAAACAAAAATGAGGACGTTATAATGCCTTTGTATCACTCCATGGTGCAACCGCACCTCGAATACTATGTTCAATTCTGGTCGCCGCATCTCAAAAAATATATAGTGGAATTAGAAAAGGTGCAGAGAAGGGCGATGAAAATGATAAAGGGGATGGGATGACTTCCCTATGAGGAAAGGCTAAAGCAGCTAGGGCTCTTCAGCTTGGAGAAAAGGCAGCTGAGGGGAGATATGATAGAGGTCTATAAAATAATGAGTGGAGTTGAACAGGTAGATGTGAAGCGTTTGTTTACGCTTTCCAAAAATACTAGGACTAGGGGGCATGCGATGAAGCTACAAAGTAGTAAATTTAAAATGAATCGGAGAAAATGTTTCTTCACTCAACGTGTAATTAAACTCTGGCATTCGTTGCCGGAGAATGTGGTAAAGGCAGTTAGCTTAGCAGAGTTTAAAAAAGGTTTGGACGGCTTCCTAAAGGAAAAGTCCATAGACCATTATTAAATTGAGCTTGGGGAAAATCCACTATTTCTGGGATAAGCAGTATAAAATGTTTTATACTTTTTTGGGATCTTGCTAGGTATTTGTGACCTGGATTGGCTACTGTTGGAAACAGGATGCTGGGCTTGATGGACCTTTGGTCTGCCCCAGTATGGCTTATATAAAGTATGTACTTATGTAAATGGAACTGGCACTAGAAGCTCCCATGTTATGGATACACTAACCAGTTAGCATGTAGTAATTAGAACACGCTAGCTGGATACCATGTCCATGTCCACCTCTGACACTCCCCATCCAGTAAATAAATACAAAAGAATAAATACCATGCTTAGGGACCCTTTTACTAAGCTGCGGTAAAAAGGCCCTGCACTAGCAGTGGGGGCCGCTTTGCCGCATGCTGAGTATTCAGTTCTCTTAAGACTTGAAACTAACAAAATCTTAATATCCTGAAGCATAAACCTTGGCACACTAGCACACCCTGAAGCCTCTTTCTTTTTCTGATATTTTCTTTATTGCATAAACACATCAATGTACTCACAGACAGAAGGGATGCTTCATAGCACAGGGACTTCGCTATTCTGGGCTGAACAATGCTTGGAGGTAGAAGTCTGAGGAAAAACAATTCTACTGCTGAGGTGGAAAACAGATGAACAGGCAGGGACAGCTCAGAAATGGATGCCTGGAACCAGGGGCGTAGCTACGGGTGGGCCTGGGTGGGCCCAGGCCCACCCAATTTCAGTCCAGGCCCGCCCAGCGCCAGCTCCCATTGCCGGCCACTGCTGCTTTTCCTGATGAGCAGCAGTGGCCGGCGCTACAAAAAGAAGAAGCGCTCAGCTGACTGAGCTGAGCGCCAACGCGTCGCTAAGGACGAGAAAAAAATGTTTTAAAAAAAATGCGGCACCGCAGGCAGCCTCGAAGCATTGGCTGCTGGCTCTGCAGGCTCCTCCCGTCTCTTACATCACTGCCCCTGTAGCGAAGCAGGGGCAGTGACGTAAGAGACGGAAGGAGCCTGCAGAGCCAGCAGCCAATGCTGCGAGGCTGCCTGCAGTGCCGCTTCTTTTAAAAAACATTTTTTCTCGTCGGGTTAGCGTTGGCGC
Source organism: Microcaecilia unicolor (assembly GCF_901765095.1). Lineage (NCBI taxonomy): Eukaryota > Metazoa > Chordata > Amphibia > Gymnophiona > Siphonopidae > Microcaecilia > Microcaecilia unicolor. The sequence goes on from NC_044031.1 coordinate 505,500,160, forward strand.
TCAGCTCAGTCAGCTGAGCGCTTCTTCTTTTTGTAGCGCCGGCCCTGCTGCTCATCAGGAAAAGCAGCAGTGGCCGGCAATGGGAGCTGGGGCTGGTGGGCCTGAATGGGAGAGGGAAAATGGATGGCAGGATGGGGAGAAAGAGGGAAAATGGAAGGATGGGGAGAGAAAGAGGGAAAACAGATGGCAGGATGGGGAGAAAGAGGGAAAAAGGAAGGATGGGGAAAGAAAGAGGGAAAACAGATGGGAGGATGGCAGAGAAAGAGGGAAAACAGAAGGATGGGGAGAGAAAGAGGGAAAACAGATGGGAGGATGGCAGAGAAAGAGGGGAAATGGAAGGATGGGGAGAGAAAGAGGGAAAACAGATGGCAGGATGGGGAGAAAGAGGGAAAATGGAAGGATGGGGAGAGAAAGAGGGAAACAGATGGGAGGATGGCAGAGAAAGAGGGAAAACGGAAGGATGGGGAGAGAAAGAGGGAAAACAGATGGCAGGATGGGGAGAAAGAGGGAAAATGGAAGGATGGCGAGAGAAAGAGGGAAAACAGATGGGAGGATGGCAGAGAAAGAGGGAAAACGGAAGGATGGGGAGAGAAAGAGGGAAAACAGATGGGAGGATGGCAGAGAAAGAGGGAAAACGGAAGGATGGGGAGAGAAAGAGGGAAAACAGATGGGAGGATGGCAGAGAAAGAGGGAAAACAGATGGAAGGATGGGGAGAGAAAGAGGGAAAACAGATGGGAGGATGGCAGAGAAAGAGGGAAAATGGAAGGATGGGGAGAGAAAGAGGGAAGATGCTGGATGGAAGGGTAGGGAGAAAGAGGTGACACTGGATGGAAGGATGCAGAAAGAAAGAGGGGAGACTATTGGAAGGATGGGGAGAGAGAGGGGAGACACTGGAAGGATGGGGAGAGAAAGAGGAGAGGCTGCATGGAAAGGGGGAGTAGTGAAAGATTGGAGAATAAGAGGAAGGGGCATGGGGAGAACAAGGGTGAGAAAAAGATGAAAAGCCATAAGTAGATGAAGGAAATTAAAGAATGGATAGTAAGAATGAATTAAATCTGGACACAGAGAGAGGCAGAAAAATATTGAAGAAAGCAAAGAAAAAGGAGAGAAAAATGACAAATGGCCAGGAAACCCTGGCAGAAGAGTTAAGCGAAAACGAAGGAAAGCAGAATCTAGAGACAGGGAGCAAACACAATGAGAAAAAGTAAATGGCCATACAACAAAGGTAAAGAAAATAATTTTATTTTTAATTTAGGGTAAAGTAATATGGTGTTAATAAAGTTTCAGAGACCAATACTTCCTTCCTTAGGTCAGGAGAGGATACCGTAACAGCATTATACTGACCTGAGGCAGGAGGTTTTGGCCTCTGAAAGCTCACTGAAAAGGATTAGGCTATTAAATAAATAGTCTGAAATCTGATGCACTGAAAAGCAGCACTTTACCCTGTGTGACAAATGCATCTGAGTGTGACTACATTTTGCTGGGGGGGGGGGGGGGGGGGGGGGTAGAGAGAAAATTTTGTGCCCACCCACTTTGGGTTCAGGCCCACCCAAAATTGGCAGTCTGGCTACGCCACTGCCTGGAACGTGCTATATCTTATTGACAAGATATATTTTACAAGGTAAAAAACCAAGTTCTCTTCAGGCAGTTTTTTAGGCCAAGTACTGACAGAAAACAAGATGGAGAAAGTTTCAAAGCTAGAACAAGGGGAAAAGCAGGGGGGCTCCCAAGCCCAAAGAACAAGAGCATAAAGACCAATGAGACAGAGCCATCAGGTAGCAAGGCAGTCAAGCTAGGCTGAGAAGGAGAAGAGGTTCAGGCAACATTACATCAATGATAACAGTTTTTAAACAAACAGACAAGTGTGTCTGCACTAGTTGTGAACTATATTACACATAATGCATTGCTCCTCTAACTTACAGACAGATCTGCAGTAACGCAGAAGGCGGGACTAAGGGCACGAACGAACTCATCAAGCAAGCAGGGAAGGCTGGAGACGAGCAGCAGGACTTAAATAACACGGCGCTTCAATGGAGAGGTAATAAACAAGATGGATGGGAGCGGGAGGGGATGGGGGGGGGGGGGCAAAGGACAATCGCTGCACATGTTTGGGAGCGAGAGGGGAGGTAAGCATGGTGCCCTCCTGCCATGCTTACCTCTGTAATGGAGCCGGCTCGCCCCAAACAACAACCGGCTCGCAAGAGCTGTCAAAATTTAACAAGCGGCTCTTGCGAGCCAGACAGAGCCGGCTCCAGCACACCACTGGACTTAGTTGAAGATTCCACTATTCTCACTTTTTTAAAAATAATATTTGTGATGGGATTAAATAGTATTAGCGCATACTTATCTATTCTTACCTTTAAAAAATTGACATTAAATAGGTAACTCCTTAGATTATTTTATAGATAGCTTGTTATAAAATTACCCTCCATATATAAAGATTTGACAAAACTTTGAATCAAAGATGACATCTACACTTTGAGTTTCCATCTGAAAAGACAAATAAGCATCACCCAGTTGAAATATGATTGACATTTCTGGAGAGATGATACAATTAATTCAAAAGATCTCATTCTTCTTCATATTGAAAAAGCATACTCTTTGCTAATCAAGAGCTGACCCATTCAATACATTATGTCAAAGCAGAAAGCACTTCCCAGAATCTGACTGAAATGATAACACCAAATGAACATCACTAGCATGTTGTAGAAATCGCTCTCAGAGATTGCAACATTTCTCCAATTGGTCACAAGCATATATTAAATAAAAGAATTGAGAAAAGAGATAATTCCTAGAGTAATAGTGTGCCTGAACTGTAACTCATCTTGAGCTTCAGTTTGGAAAATGTGAGCAATTAAAAATCTAAAATCCATAACCAAATGCAACCCAAAGAGGCCCTTTTACAAAGCTGTGGCAAAAAGTGGCCTTATTGTGCACGTATTCAGATCTGTCCCAGGCATTAAGACCACTTGCCATGGCTGGAAAATGTCTGATTTTCCATTTTCAAAATTTAATGGCCATGTGCTAATGTTATATCAAAAAAATAGGGGCAAGAACCCTAAAAGTCAATTCAAATATACAAATTATAGTAGGAGTTCTCTTAGTGTCTGACTTCCAAAACCTCTGATTCTTACAGGAGGAAAAAGCCTGAAGAAGCTCACAAGTGCAACAAGTACATAGAGCAGGGCTGCTTCATCATCGGCACAAAAAAACCCTCCTTGTATTCAAACAGCATGTATAACTGCAAAACTGCAACGCTGTACTCCAAGATTGTATGAAAAAGCACTTAGCTTAAAATCGTATATAGAAAAGCACTTAGCTTCAGACGTGTCTTCCTTAACTTCTCTCCTCCTCAAAGAAGGACCGCGACCAATGGTGGCCAATGTTTCATTGCCTGCTTCAGGGTCCAACGGTCGGGAATTCGATCAAAAGAGAGACAGGAGGTGAACACTAAAGGAATGCATAAAGACTCCACGTAAGCTTGCGATTCTATAGTTTTCAGCATACATTGAGAGATTTCATCGGTCTCCTCATAATGAAAGACAGCAAGCAGAAAAAATGATGACCCTTTTAAAGGGAAATCAAGGCATAATATATAGTATCTAGACCTTAATGCGCACTAACCGTTAGCAAGTGCTAAATCCATTAGCGCAGCTTAGTACATAAGTACATAAGTAGTGCCATACTGGGAAAGACCAAAGGTCCATCTAGCCCAGCATCCTGTCACCGACAGTGGCCAATCCAGGTCAAGGGCACCTGGCACGCTCCCCAAACGTAAAAACATTCCAGACAAGTTATACCTAAAAATGCGGAATTTTTCCAAGTCCATTTAATAGCGGTCTATGGACTTGTCCTTTAGGAATCTATCTAACCCCTTTTTAAACTCCGTCAAGCTAACCGCCCGTACCACGTTCTCCGGCAACGAATTCCAGAGTCTAATTACACGTTGGGTGAAGAAAAATTTTCTCCGATTCGTTTTAAATTTACCACACTGTAGCTTCAACTCATGCCCTCTAGTCCTAGTATTTTTGGATAGCGTGAACAGTCGCTTCACATCCACCCGATCCATTCCACTCATTATTTTATACACTTCTATCATATCTCCCCTCAGCCGTCTCTTCTCCAAGCTAAAAAGCCCTAGCCTTCTCAGCCTCTCTTCATAGGAAAGTCGTCCCATCCCCACTATCATTTTCGTCGCCCTTCGCTGTACCTTTTCCAATTCTACTATATCTTTTTTGAGATACGGAGACCAGTACTGAACACAATACTCCAGGTGCGGTCGCACCATGGAGCGATACAACGGCATTATAACATCCGCACACCTGGACTCCATACCCTTCCTAATAACACCCAACATTCTATTCGCTTTCCTAGCCGCAGCAGCACACTGAGCAGAAGGTTTCAGCGTATCATCGACGACGACACCCAGATCCCTTTCTTGATCCGTAACTCCTAACGCGGAACCTTGCAAGACGTAGCTATAATTCGGGTTCCTCTTACCCACATGCATCACTTTGCACTTGTCAACATTGAACTTCATCTGCCACTTGCACGCCCATTCTCCCAGTCTCGCAAGGTCCTCCTGTAATTGTTCACATTCCTCCTGCGACTTGACGACCCTGAATAATTTTGTGTCATCGGCGAATTTAATTACCTCACTAGTTATTCCCATCTCTAGGTCATTTATAAATACATTAAAAAGCAACGGACCCAGCACAGACCCCTGCGGGACCCCACTAACTACCCTCCTCCACTGAGAATACTGGCCACGCAATCCTACTCTCTGCTTCCTATCTTTCAACCAGTTCTTAATCCATAATAATACCCTACCTCCGATTCCATGACTCTGCAATTTCTTCAGGAGTCTTTCGTGCGGCACTTTGTCAAACGCCTTCTGAAAATCCAGATATACAATATCAACCGGCTCCCCATTGTCCACATGTTTGCTTACCCCCCTCAAAAAAATGCATTAGATTGGTGAGGCAAGACTTCCCTTCACTAAATCCGTGCTGACTTTGTCTCATCAGTCCATGTTTTTGTATATGCTCTGCAATTTTATTCTTAATAATAGCCTCCACCATCTTGCCCGGCACCGACGTCAGACTCACCGGTCTATAATTTCCCGGATCTCCTCTGGAACCCTTCTTAAAAATCGGAGTAACATTGGCTCCAGTCTTCCGGTACTACACTCGATTTTAGGGACAGATTGCATATTTCTAACAGTAGCTCCGCAAGTTCATTTTTTAGTTCTATTAATACTCTGGGATGAATACCATCAGGTCCCGGTGATTTACTACTCTTCAAAATGACCTCAAAATGTCATTATAGAATAGACTCACTAACCACATTATTAGGGTGCCTAAATGGTGCCACTTTGTTATAGAATTGCTTCCAATCTGCATAAAGATAACCACTGATCACCATAGCCAGCAGAGCAAGAAAAACATTAAAAAGAATTGGAGAAAGAACGGAAACTATAATTCAACTATATACTTCCATTACATACAGAATGACCAATTAGGTAAGTTTGATCAGTCAGTCCCTTAATTCTTTTTGGAAATCTTGAATTATATGTTTATAAAATTGTGTTCAAACCAAAAGAAGCACAAAATGGCTATAACATACCTAATGCCCTTACACGGCATATTCTGACTAGATTTCTGGTCTGATACCGTATTACTTTTGCTGGAGATGGAAATGTCGAAAAATAATTGTGACCTTTTACTCCAAAAAGCAATCTGGAGGAACCTCCAGGCCACCAAAAGAAGACTAATTAGAGAAACCTGAGCAATCAAACAAGAATATCTCTGGCACATAGCTGGAGAAGAAAGAGAATACAAGGATAGTTAGGACATGGAGAAGAGTGAGAGGAATGGGAGATCAGGCAGAAAGAATGAAGAAGAGATTGAAAGCTGTGGATGAAGGGTTAAAGGCTAGACCTATGTAGAAGGAATGGATGGGGAGCAGAGGCAAGTGAAGGGGTGGGAGGGAGAAGACTATACCTTGGAGAGGGAAGCAGAGAGACAGATAAGTTGCACACACATGTATGCGAAGAACAAGTGAGTCTGGGAATACATAGACATATTTTAAATCATTTTATGCACATACTGGACAATTAGACTACAAAATTGTCTATACTGCAAAATTGTTTACAATTTTTGTTATATGGACTCAGAAGCAGTGAAGAAACATTTGCATAAACAGCATGTAGTGGTAGTGGATTTAAAGAGCAATACAGTTTAATTCCTATTTGATGCCAATTAATTGTCTTTCTAAATCAATTTTATGTTGTGTCCTTCTCTTAACATCTGAATGGCATCTAATTGCAATGAGCTAGGAAAAACTTGGAATAAATGGAGAGAGGGGGGTTGGGAGTAGAGAGGAAGGGGGAATCAAAAATAAGAATAAAATGCAAGGGGATTAACTTTCAGCCTTCTGTATCTTTATCTGCATTCAGTCCTGCAGACAGAAGACTGCTTAACCATTCAAAAGATTTAGGGTATTAATTACTTTAAGGGATAAAAGAGGCTAACCTGAATATTGTTAAAATGAGTCATGATGAAATGAGAACAACAAAAGCGGGCATAGCCATACCAGACTATAATCAACAACGAAAGGAAAGGGGAGGAGTGATAATCTATATGAAAAATATCACAAAACTTGCAAATACATGAAGGGGAAAGGTACAAAAAACTGACAGAAAAAGACTCATTCAGTCTGCCTCTCTTACATAACACCACTCAGCTCTACAATCCCTTTCTCTCTTTCGGAGATCCTATGTACTTCTCCTGACCTTGCAGTATTCAGATAAAAGAAATGTATTATTGCACTACTCATGGGGGCCCTTTTACTAAAGAGCATTAAGCCTTTAGGGTCCTTTTACTAAGCTGCAGTAAACACTAACATGTGCTTACAGCAGCTGCCATGAAACGCCTAGCCATCCACCTCGGGTTACCTCACGGACACTTAGAGGGTCTATCCCCAGTACAGTTCAGGTCTGCCTGCACCTTTCGCTTGTGCTCTATATTAGCACCCTTCTCCCACCGACTGGGTCTCAAATGCCTCTGGGCGATTCTCCCACAATAATTTCTAGGTTACTGGAAGCCACACTCCCAGTGGTCCCACAGTTCCTAAAAAGCACTCAACACACAAACTACCAGGATTCTATAACAGTCCAGACGGCAGAGTCAACAAACTGAAAATTGTTTATTGTCCTAAAATATGGAACAGTGAAGCATAAAAGTGCAATCAGCAGAACAATAACAGGTAACTGAAATATGGACCGATTTTAACAATAACTAAACATTTGTTTACTTTCTAAAAAAAAAAAAAAAATTACCTGGGAAGATCAGGACATATAATTGTTCCTTGAGCCTCAGCAAAGAGATCGTGCTGTCTTTTCTTCCTGGCTAAGATTGGGGGGGGGGGGGGGGGGCAGTAAAATCCAAATGAAAATGAGCTCCTGGGCCAATCAGAGAGCTCAGAACAACAATCATTGGAAGTATACTGCAGACTGCCTTTCCAAAAGGCTTAAACAAAGAAAAACAGCCTTGGTTAAACAAACATGTACCACCTGCTGGCCAAACTACAGAAATACACTTCAGGAAATACCCAATATATTTTACAGGCTTAAAACACAGTTAGCTCGAGTTATCTGCAGCAAGATCCATTTTATTCCTATGGGCCCTGCTGCAGATAACTCGAGCTAAGCTTTAGTAAAAGACCCCCACTGTTCTTTCACAGCAGCTAAGCAGTCCCTACCTTTACCGTGGAAATTTTAATGGGAGGTGTGGACCTGCCGGTTCTTCATTATCGCAAATAAGAGAAGGGGAGAAACAAGCAGGGAAGATGGAGCACCAAAAAAAAGTATACCAGCTTACACGCAGCTTCTTTGCATGTATGAAAGCCGTGCCATATGTTTCTTTTTCAAACTACATTTTACTGGCAAGCAATTGGAGGGGGCAGTCCCAAAATGTAAAGCATAAAAGTAATGCTGACAAGTAATGGTGACTCACCAAAAATACAAGGAAGACAAGGGTCCATCAAAGAAACAGCGTCTGTGGGAAACGGGCTTGGTTCCACCCCCAGCTGTTCCTGCTGCTTCCTTCTATTGGCCAGCTGACATCCTAGAACACCCATCTCTCTGAAGATGGATTCTCATTGGCTGGCTGCTGTCGCAACTCCTCCTCCCTGCAGGGCTTTCCTGATAACATCACTTTAGAGCTGTGAACTGATTGGATCTGAACTTCCTGGTGTCACCCTCGACAGAGAGGGGCTAAACCAATTGGACAGCATCAGCCTGGGATGTCCCGCCCACTCACTACTGGAGGGGGACACCAGGAAGTTCGGATCCAATCAGTTCACAGCTCTAAAGTGATGTCTTCAGGGAAGTCCTACAGTGAGGAGGAGTTGGGACAGCAGCCAGCCAATGCGAGTCCATCTTCATGGAGATGGGCATTCTAGGATGTCAGCCAGCCAATAGAAGGAAGCAGCAGGAACAGCTGGGGGTGGAACCAAGCCCTGATGCTGCTGATTGCTTCCAGAAAAGCCGAGAGCAGCAGAAAGGTTTTTCCAGTGGTGTGCTGGAGCCGGCTCGCACCGGCTCGCAAGAGCCGGTTGCTAACTTTGCTCAGCTCTTGCGAGCCGGTTGTTGAAACGCACGAGCCGGCTCTCCTCTCTCCCTCCCTCCCTCCGGATCCGGTCCCTCACGTCACCAATCTGACTCTTCGAATTCTTCGGGGCAGGCACTCTTGCCTGCCCACTGCCAGCGCTGACTCTCCCTCGCTGGCGCTGCCGGTTCGCGCTTTAAAAATGGCCACCGAATCTTGGAGGCCGCCCTTATAAGTTTCGGTGGCCATTTTGAAGCACGAACCGGCAGCGCTAGCGGGGGAGAGTCAGCGCTGGCAGCAGGCAGGCAAGACTGCCTGTCCCGAAGAATTCAGAGAGTCAGATGGGTGACGTGAGGGACCAGATCCGAAGGGAGGGAGGAGGGAGGGAGGAGAATTTGCCGAACAACTCGGGAGGGGGTGGCAGGGGAGAGAACAGAGTCGCTGGGCATTTGTGGATGGAGGGGAGAGAAGGGTCTCTGCGCTGGGTATGGGTGCATACAGGGCAGGGGAGAGGAGGGTCATTACTGGACATGGGTGGATAGAGGGCAGGGGAAAGGAGGGTCACTGGGTATGGGTGCATGCAGGGCAGGGGAGAGAAGGGTTGCTGGGTATGGGTGCATGCAGGGCAGGGGAGAGGAGGGTCACTGCTGGACATAGGTGGATGGAGGGTAGGGGAAAGGAGGGTCACTGGGTATGGGTGCATGCAGGGCAGGGGAGAGAAGGGTCGCTGGGTATGGGTGCATGCAGGGCAGGGGAGAGGAGGGTCACTGCTGGACATAGGTGGATGGAGGGTAGGGGAAAGGAGGGTCACGGTATGGGTGCATGCAGGGCAGGGGAGAGAAGGGTCACTGGGTATGGGTGCATGCAGGGCAGCAGGGGAGAGGAGGGTCACTGCTGGACATGGGTGGATGGAGGGCAGGGGAAAGGAGGGTCACTGGGTATGGGTGCATGCAGGGCAGGGAAGAGAAGGGTCGCTGGGTATGGGTGCATGGAGGGCAGGGGAGAGGAGGGTCACTGAGTATGGGTGCATGCAGGGCAGGGGAGAGGAGGGTCGCTGGTGCATGCAGGGCAGGGGGAGAAGAGAAGGGTCACTGGACATGGTGGATGGAGGGCAGGAGGAGAGAAGGGTCGCTGGACATGGGTGGATGGAGGGCAGGGAAGAGGAGGGGAGAGAGAAGAAATGCTGGACATGGATGGAGGGGAGGGAAGAGTGAGGAAGGAGATGGGATGAGGGAAAAGGAAGAGAAAAACTGCACATGGATGAAGAAAATAGGTAGAAGCTGAGGACCAGAAATGAAGAAGAAATGAAGAAGAAAGGAGGAAAGGAAAGAAATAAATGGAAAGAACCCATCCAAAAAAAAGCGCTTTTGTGCTTGCAAAAAAAAAAAAAAGAAAAGGTTAAATCTAGCTTTCATACACGCAGCTTGTCTGCCTATATGAGAGCCATCTGTAGCATGCACAGAGCAGCCATGCATAGCGATTGACTGTTCTGCGCATCCTCAGCTCACCAATTTGCTTCTCCCATATCGCATGCAAATGAGCAGGGTCGCAAAAGCAACGAGCAGCTCATTTGCATGCGATTTTATTTATGAATCCCTCTGTGTTTGTAATTCAGTAAATTTTTTATCGATTTGGAAACGCAGACGGATCCTTAACTGGACCTTTGTGCATCTGGCTCCTGGTCCTGGAGGCACCCCAGTCAGTCAGGTCTTCAGGATATCCACAATGAATATTCACGAGAAAGATTTGCATACACGGCATTCAAATCTCTCTCATGAATATTCATTGTGAATATCCTGAAAACCTGACTGACTGGGGTGCCTCCAGGACCACATTTGAGAACCACTGCCTTAGACATTTATTGCTAGATAACATGTTTTAAGTGCTGGTTTATGCATTTATCCAATGGGCTTGTAAAATCAGGATCTTTATCACACAGCACCTTATAATAGAATTGTCCCAGTTGTGAAGCTATTTCTGATAACAGCACCATCCTTCTCCATCAGGCTAAGTGTTCATGCAATAGTATTAATATTTAGGAAAAACCGAGCTATGTTTCAGCAGATTAGGATGCATACAGGCAGTGGCGTTCCTAGGGGGGTTGACACCCGGGGCAGATCGCCGATGCGCCCCGCCCCCCAGGTGCAGCGCCCCCCTCGGAAAAGCACGACACCCCCCACCGGCGAAAAACCCCCCGATCCCCCGGCAAAAGAACCCCCCCAGGTGCACGCCGCTGGGGGGGGGGGGGGTGCCGTGCGCCTGCCAGCTCTTCGTTTTCATGCTCCCTCTGCCCCGGAACAGGAAGTAACCTGTTCCGGGGCAAAGGGAGCATGAAAACGAAGAGCGGACAGGCGCGCAGCACCCCCCCCAGTCGCGTGCACCCGGGGCGGACTGCCCCCAGCCCCCCCCTTGGTATGCCACTGCATACAGGAAGCACAAAGAGCCTTCTGAACTGGTCTGCGTCAAAAGGTTAGTGAAAGATCCAACATGTTTTGGCAAACACCTGAGTCGGGTCCTTCAATAAATCTGTGACGCAACCATGGGCGTAGTTTGGGGGGGCGAGGGGTGGCAGTGCCCCCCCAAACTCAGGGCCAGCACGGCAGGCAGCTCTCCCTTCATCCCGCCCTCAGCTCCCCGTTCCTTCTCTCCCCCCCCCCCCGGCGCGTTTTACCTTTTTATTTGCAGAGGCAGTGACGGCAGTAAAGAAGTAAACACTGCAGGCTCGCCTCCAGCTACTCTCTTCCCTCATGCAGTTGTCCCGCCTTCGCGGAAACAGGAAATGCATCATGCAGAAGGCGGGACACTGTGAGGAAAGGGAGAAATTGGAGGCGAGCCTGCAGTATTTACTTCTTTACTATGCTGCCTCTGCAGTCCTGCTGTTTTGGAGGAGGTGCCCGTCGCAGATGTCGTTCAGCTGCTGGTTGCCGTTTGGGACCGCCATCGGGATCGGGATCGGACTCAGGGGGTGGAAACGGATCGCGGGCAAGACAGACACATCTTGTGTCCATATCTTGTGACTGACAGCGTCCTCCCTACACGGAAGCTCCAGAGGGCCCTGCCCTGCCAGACAGTCTTTCAGTCGAAAGATTCGTACTAGCATGTGTTGCATTGTGTCACCTAGCCACGTTGGACGGTCAAGAAACGGCTGTGCTGCACAACTACAGAGTTATCCATCGATCAGCTGTTCGTCATCGTTGGTGAAGCCTGATAGTGTCTCTTCCTACCAAATATGATGTTTCTTCTCGGCTCTACTGCCCTGTTCGCCTGACTCCAAGATTCCCAGTGAGTCAAGACCTGATTCTGGACTTTCCTTTTCCTTCCTTCCTCCTCTTTTCTTTTACTTTTCTCTCCCATACCTGCCTATTTATTTGTTTCAAGATTTGTATTTTTATTCCCTTCCTTCCTCCCTCTTTCCGTTCCATCCCTTCTCCCTTTTCATTGTAATTATTTTATTAGTTCATTGTAAGCCGCTTTGTGGCTGCAAAACTGTGGCAAAAGGCGGGGTATAAATGACCTAAATTAAATTATAAGGGGAATATGCCATTGCCACTGTATTGATGTTCCACTATGTGTTTTATTAAGTTGTTTTAGTTATTATCTATTATGTTTTCTGGTTTAGTTTGTTCCCCAAAAAAAGCTCTTGCTCCCTTCCTTCCTTCCTCCATATCAGCACAATTTGCATATACATATATGCAAATGAATATGCTAATATGCCCCGCCCCTTGCTTTGCCCCCCCCCCCCCCCAAATGAAACAGTCAAATTACGCCCAACCCAGTTGAGAAAGTTCTTTGTGCTTCCTGTATGCATCTTTGTTGTCTGTACTTTGGATTCCCTTTCTTTGGTTGACACAGCAGACTAGGACACCAGGACATATTAGACATCTTTCCATTTCATTTGCTAATGGAAAATAAAAATAGATGGTTAAAGAACTGTTTTCAGCATGTTGGCCAAGAATGATCCAGGCTATTTTTATTGAAAGACAACCTATTTGTGGGAATTTTTTATATCTGTTTGCTTGTTAATAGATTGTTCGTGAGACAGGAAAAAGAAATTCTCATTTTCCAGCTTTTTCCTCCAAATCAGATATCCTTTGTTAGAAAGAAATAAAAATAAAGGGATAATAGACACTTTTTGCCTCAACACATGCCAGAGGAGATTCTGTTTGGTGATAGATTATGATGAAAATGGTGCTTTATAAAGGGGGGTATTGCGTTGTTGTCCAGTATCTGAAATGGTTTATGTGCTGTGACTGAATGGCATGTTGCAGGAAATAATATACAAATTTATATCCAAACAAATGCTGTGGGTCACACATTATACAAAATTTCTATTCAATTACATGGCAGAGGCTATGCAGTTGGATTACTATGTGCAGTTTTCCAGCAACAACAAAAAAAAGTACAGTACAGCACTATCTGTATCTAAAATATACTTTAGAGGGTTGATACATATTTATGGATGTATAAGTAATTTTCAATAGTTTAATTACCTGTGCAGATGGTAGCATTTCAGGGCCTAAGAAAATGCCACATTCCAAAACAAGTTTCAAGACATACAGTGGGGGAAATAAGTATTTGATCCCTTGCTGATTTTGTAAGTTTGCCCACTGACAAAGACATGAGCAGCCCATAATTGAAGGGTAGGTTATTGGTAACAGTGAGAGATAGCACATCACAAATTAAATCCGGAAAATCACATTGTGGAAAGTATATGAATTTATTTGCATTCTGCAGAGGGAAATAAGTATTTAATCCCTCTGGCAAACAAGACCTAATACTTGGTGGCAAAACCCTTGTTGGCAAGCACAGCGGTCAGACGTCTTCTGTAGTTGATGATGAGGTATGCACACATGTCAGGAGGAATTTTGGTCCACTCCTCTTTGCAGATCATCTCTAAATCATTAAGAGTTCTGGGCTGTCGCTTGGCAACTCGCAGCTTCAGCTCCCTCCATAAGTTTTCAATGGGATTAAGGTCTGGTGACTGGCTAGGCCACTCCATGACCCTAATGTGCTTCTTCCTGAGCCACTCCTTTGTTGCCTTGGCTGTATGTTTTGGGTCATTGTCGTGCTGGAAGACCCAGCCACGACCCATTTTTAAGGCCCTGGCGGAGGGAAGGAGGTTGTCACTCAGAATTGTACGGTACATGGCCCCATCCATTCTCCCATTGATGCGGTGAAGTAGTCCTGTGCCCTTAGCAGAGAAACACCCCCAAAACATAACATTTCCACCTCCATGCTTGACAGTGGGGACGGTGTTCTTTGGGTCATAGGCAGCATTTCTCTTCCTCCAAACACGGCGAGTTGAGTTCATGCCAAAGAGCTCAATTTTTGTCTCATCTGACCACAGCACCTTCTCCCAATCACTCTCGGCATCATCCAGGTGTTCACTGGCAAACTTCAGACGGGCCGTCACATGTGCCTTCCGGAGCAGGGGGACCTTGCGGGCACTGCAGGATTGCAATCCGTTATGTCGTAATGTGTTACCAATGGTTTTCGTGGTGACAGTGGTCCCAGCTGCCTTGAGATCATTGACAAGTTCCCCCCTTGTAGTTGTAGGCTGATTTCTAACCTTCCTCATGATCAAGGATACCCCACGAGGTGAGATTTTGCGTGGAGCCCCAGATCTTTGTCGATTGACAGTCATTTTGTACTTCTTCCATTTTCTTACTATGGCACCAACAGTTGTCTCCTTCTCGCCCAGCGTCTTACTGATGGTTTTGTAGCCCATTCCAGCCTCGTGCAGGTGTATGATCTTGTCCCTGACATCCTTAGACAGCTCCTTGCTCTTGGCCATTTTGTAGAGGTTAGAGTCTGACTGATTCACTGAGTCTGTGGACAGGTGTCTTTCATACAGGTGACCATTGCCGACAGCTGTCTGTCATGCAGGTAACGAGTTGATTTGGAGCATCTACCTGGTCTGTAGGGGCCAGATCTCTTACTGGTTGGTGGGGGATCAAATACTTATTTCCCTCTGCAGAATGCAAATAAATTCATATACTTTCCACAATGTGATTTTCCGGATTTAATTTGTGATGTGCTATCTCTCACTGTTACCAATAACCTACCCTTCAATTATGGGCTGCTCATGTCTTTGTCAGTGGGCAAACTTACAAAATCAGCAAGGGATCAAATACTTATTTCCCCCACTGTATATAGGTGGATCGATATAGCTAAATTATTGAACAGCTAGCATTTCAAACTTTTTTTTTTGAAGATCATTTTCACAGTAAGTTAGGGGTCTATTAAGTAAAGAGTGGTAAACAGTGCTCATCTGTGTGGTAATTGTTTTCTGCAATAAGAGGCAGACAAGTGGTAGAGAATGAGCAGTTATGGGTATGGAGAGCACCTTGTAATCAGCACATAGTAAGCAGGAGTATGCAGACTACAGTTTTTCATTTTGTTTAGTTTGCAATGTCGTTTACAGGAATTTTTGTTTCATTTGTGGTTTTTAATTTATTTTTCATTTGAGGGGCAATGTCATCACTAAGGCGTACTATTATGCAGTGGTGTACTTTAGGAATATAGGCCCCTGCCTATATCGCTATAATACAGAGCTTGGTTTGGCAAAACTCCTGCAAGTTGTACTTCGGACAGTGCCCCAAGGCAGGGTGAACTTTAGCCTAATTTTGCTCATCAGCAGAGTTTCTGGCCTACTTAGCTGATGCCATCATTGCACAACCATTGTGCCTTGAACTTAAGCAGAGATAAGGACCTCTGGTTGACTTACACCATAGACTACAGAGCCTGGGCCTGAGGGCTTCCCTGAATTCCAAGAACTGCATCTGTAGTGACATGAAATGGACATTTCTGTGGTCTCTGAAGTCAGAATGTCCAGAACATAGGGGGGTTGCTTACCTTATCTTAAGAACTGTATAAAGATGCACCTCAGGTGACTTCATCAAATCCAAGCTGTCACCATCAACTGGGTATCAGCTGGTAGAACTCCACTGGACTCCTCTTCCCATCTCTGCACTGCTGTTAGTGATCTAGGGCTCTTTCTACCAGCTGTACACAGTGGGAAAAGAAACTTCTCAAGTTGAATAAACAGAAGCTTTGTTATTGCTGTTAGGTAGTCTGATTTCTGGGCCTAGGATGTGCATGTACTTACTCTGACTAATTTTATGAGCTATCTAGTATTTGTACTCTAGTCTTACATTCTAAGTTCCTCTGTTTTATCTTTGACTTTATCTATTTACTTGAAAATAAATCAGCTTTTATTTTTATAATAATTGGCCTGTTTCATTGCTTATCAGTGTATCATTCAGGAGCTTAGAAATCAAACTTGTATTACCAAAGTAAATAAATAATTTCAGCATGCATACCATTACCTAATCTTCCATCCCTTCATACAGTGTAGGAGTCACTGTGTGCTCTAACTGTTCCTATTGCAGTACCCTATTGCTGAAAAGTGCACCTTGTTACTCAAATAGTGCACATTTGTAGGGGGGAAGATTCCCAGAAAGGTCAGGTAATGATTCAAAGAGCTACCTTTAGTTAAAACCTTTCAGAGTGGAATATGACTCAAAGAATTTCACGTAAACCAATCAGAGAGAGATAAACTTCTGTTGGTGTAAAACTAATCTATAAATCAGAGCCCACACTCAGGCCTACTGCAGCTTTGCTTTGGACTCACCAAGGGGTGCCAGGACCAAAGTGATCATTGCTTCGGGGATCAGGGGGATTTACTCTTGGTCGTGGGGCTCCTCCAATTGATAATATATGCAAGAGAAGACATTCCCATAAATCTTTTCATTACCCCTACAATTTATTATTTATGTATAAGTTTTATTTTCTTTCTCTTCAAGTTAAGACATAAGACATAAGCATTGCCACACTGGGACAGACCAAAGGTCCATCTAGCCCAGCACCCTGTCTCTGACAGTGGCCAATCCAGGTCACAATCACCTGACAAGCATTTTGTACTGCTTGTCCCAGGAATAGTGGATTTTTCCCTACGTCCATTTAATAACATTCTATTGCCTTTTCCTTCAGGAAGCTCTCCAAACCTTTCTTAAACTCTGCTAAGCTAACCGCCTTAACCACATTCTCGGGCGACTAATTCCAGAGTTGAATTATGCGCTGAGTAAAGAAACATTTTCTCTTATTTGTTTTAAACTTACTGCACTCCAGCTTCATCGCATGCCCCCTTGTCCTAGTATTTTTGGAACGCGTAAACAGACGCTTCATATCTATCTTTTCCACTCCACTTTAAACAGCTCCTGGCTGTTTAAATTGCCTGTCCCAGACTTACCAGGCATTCTCAGTAGCCCTTTACCTGATAGTGCCACATTAACAATATGCTGAGTGCTACTCTGTGCAACTAAATTTAGTCACGATCAATTACACCAACTAAAACCTGGTGTAAAGCCCAATGCCTAAGGGGTTCTTTTACTAAGGTATGCTGAAAAATGGCCTACGGTAGTGTAGGCACGGGTTTTGGGCACGTGCAGAATTATTTTTTAGCACACCTACAAAAAAATGCCATTTTTTAGGCCAAAAACGGACGTGTGCAACATTAAAATTGCCGTGCGTCCATTTTGGGTCTGAGACCTTACCGCATGCCATTGACCTAGTGGTAAGGTCTGATGTTGTAACTGGGCGGTAATGCTCTACACATGTCAAAAGGCACTTGACGCGCGTAGAAGCCTTGCGCCAGAAAATAAAAAAACAATTTCAGCTGCATGTAGTGGATGCGCGCCAGAATTGAAATTACCAAAAGAGCCATGCAGTAACCGGGCGGTAACTCCAATTTGGCGTGCGTTGGGCGCATATAGGCACCTACATGGCTTAGTAAAAGTGCCCCTAAATTAGGCACAGGGCAGGTGTATTCTATAAACTAGATTTTAGAAGCGCCCACGACCCGCCCATTCCACTCTCATAACCATGCCCACTTTTCAACTATGCGACTTAGAATTTACACGCACCATGTTACAGAATATGCTTAGCAAGTAGTGCACGTAAATTCTAATTAATACCAGTTAGTGCTGATAAGTTTAAGTTATGCGCATTGTTGTGGAATACGCTTCAATATTTATGTGAAAAGTGAGGTGCAGTATATAGAATCCCAGGGTAAATTCTAAGAAAACCATTTTATACCTATGGGCTTCTTAGCATTTAAGACTCAGTTCTATAAATGGCATCCAAATTTGGGCACTACTAAAAATTTGTGCTAAACGCTATTCTAAAAAACAGCACTCAGAGTTGGGCGCTGTTTATAGAATAGCATTTGGCACCAGGATACACATCCAATGTTGGATGTGTGAATTTACACCTACTTAAACCTGGTGTAAATTTGTGCACATAAATTAGGCACAGATCCCCCAAATTCTATAACACTGCGCACAAATTCCAGGAATGCGCCTGATCTGCCCATACCCTTCCCATGACCGTGACCCCTTTTCAGATTCCGGCACCTAAAGATATGCATGCAAATTTTAATGAATTGATTATTAGAACCCAATTATCGGTGCTAATTGACTCGCTTATCAATAAAATTGAGCACACAGATTGGGTGTGCACCCAAATTTGTGTGCAATTTTTAGTGCCATATAAAGAATTAAGGGGTCATTTTACTAAGGTGCGCTGAAAAATGGCCTGCAGTAGTGTAGGCATGTGTTTTGGGTGCGCACAGATCCATTTTTTAGCGCTCCTGCAAAAAAAATGCCCTTTTTTGGCCGGAAATGGACATGCAGCAAAATTTAAATTAGTGCGCGTTCATTTTGGGTCTGAGACCTTACTGCCAGTCATTGACTTAGTGGTAAGGTGTCACGGGTAGTAATGACCTATGCGCATCAAATAAAAATTATTTTTCTGACATGCATATTGGAAGCACGCCAAAAATGAAATTACCACAAGACCCACGCAGTAGCCGGGTGGTAACTCCAAACTGATGCGTGTTGGGCACGCCTAGATCCTTATGTGGCTTAGTAAAAGGGCCCCTAAGGGTGTTAGCGCACACTAATCAGCACATCACCTTAGTAAAAGAACCCTTTAATGTGTAAGTCTTCATATATTGCAATTTACTTCTCACTGGTCTTCCGCTCAGCCATCTCTCTCCTCTCCAATCTGTCCAAAATTCTGCGGCATGACTTATTTTCCGCCAGAATCATTATACCCACACTAGCCTGCTCCTCAAGTCACTTCACTGGCTCCCTGTCCGCATCCGCATTCAGTTTAAACTTCTCGTACTGACCTTTAAATGCATCCACTCTGCAGCCCCCCATTACCTCTCCACTCTCATCTCTCCCTACATTCCTCCCCGTGAACTCCGCTCTCTGGACAAATCTCTCTTGTGGTCCCCCTTCTCCTCCACTGCTAACTCCAGGCTTTGCTCCTTTTCTCTCGTGGCACCTTATGCCTGGAATAGACTTCCTGGACCTATATGTCTAGTTCCATCTCTACCTGTTTTCAAATCTATGCTGAAAACCCACCTTTTCACCACTGCTTTTGGCTCCTAGCCACTACTCAATTGCCCTCCCCTTCCTTCCTTCCTTCCTTCTCACCCATTACTTCCCTCACCCGTAACTGTCTTGTCTGTCTGTATTATTTAGATTGTAAGCTCTTTTGAGCAGGGACTGTCTCTTTGTACCAGGTGTTCAGCGCTGCGTGCGTCTAGTAGGGCTATACAAATGCTAATAATAATATAGAATATTAGTTTAACCCGGCACCAGTGCCCCTAAATCTAGGTGCACACATTTATGACATCCCTGTGACTTACAAAGATGTTAGAGCCCACTCCACGGTGAAATCTCTGAGACTTGTATTTTTCCAAAGGCACCGTACTGCCTGATGACACAGTGTTATCCTAACCTGTTTGTACTGCTGCACCAGTTAATACAACTAGCGGCTCTAGCTGATAGGACTATTGTGACCCTTGAGGCAGGCAGCTGCATCTGCCAAAATGACCCGTGTTGGGTCCTTTCCTGGTGCTTATATTAAAGAAAAGTTTCAAGCAACATCTCTGCATTGGCTCGTCATTTGGTCAATCTCTACTCTCCCTTGATTCTTTTTGTATTTTTGTAGATGTGTCATTCCTGCTTCACTGTGTACTTAGAGCCCAAATCTGACATATACGCATGCAACTTGGGGGAGCTCAGCACACAAGGTAAGGGAGGTATGCACCTGGGAGCAATTTTTGAAGTCCACTGCAGTGCCCCCTAGGATGCCCAGTTGGTGTCCTGGCATGTCAGGGGGACCAGTGCACTACAAATCCTGGCCCCTCCCATGACCAAATGCCTTGGAGTTGTTTGTTTTTGAGCTGGGCGGCTTCGGTTTCCATTATCGCTGAAAACCGATACCACCCATCTCAAATCCGCCCAAATCCAATGCATTTGCCCGGCAACAACCGTATTATCGAAACAAAAGATGGATGCCCCTTCGCGGATCCGTCCTCGGAGATAGTCGCCCATGATGATGGGCGTCCGCATTCGATTATGCCCCTCTATGTAGGTTTGGGATATGGTAAAGGAAAAGTGAGATGCAGAGTAGGATAATTGTTTAATTCTGGATCATCCCTTTGCCTTTATGTTATTATCCCATTTGGTTCTCATCTCAAAGCAGAAGACATGTAAATGCTAATTGATCATTTATTTATCACACTTGGAAAGGATCTTAGTTAATGATTTTGTGCCATATGAAATGTGTTTGATGCATTGTACATCATGTATCGCTATGGTGGCATCCATTTGTCATCATTGATAAAATCTTTTGATGCTCAATAATATCAAGTGTGCTTTTGATTGATTCCAGTGTATTCAGATAATTTTCATTTGCTTGTTTTCAGGGTTTTTTTTAATTTTTAAAGTGGAGCTAACTGATATATGTATGCTCATAGGATGTTCGATAGCAAATGCATATATATATACTGTATATTTTTAGATCGGCATGACCAGGGGCCACAATTTGCATTTGAAATAGAGATGATCAATTTAGTGATTAATTGACACAGAAAAAGAATAGCCCACATGGACCAGAGACAGGAAGAAGCAACTTTATGTCCCCTTTTACCAAGCTGCGGAAAAAGGGGGCCAGCGCTGGTGTCGGTGTGTGTTTTACATGCGCATCGAGGCCCCTGTTACCGTAGCTGGTAAAAGGTAAGTCTCGTTTTCCTACAGAAAATGGCCGAGGGGCAAGTAAAAGACTTTCCGTGCGGCCATTTCGAGGGGAGCCCTTACCGTTGAGGTGGCGGTAAGGGCTCCCGCGTTAACCTGGCAGTAACTGGGCAGCACGTTACAATGCCTGATTACCGCCGGATACACTTCAGCGCTACAAAAATAAATAAATATTTATAGCGCCAGAAATGATGGCACACTAGGGGTGGGAAGTACCGCCGGGCTGCTGCGGTAGTCCGATGATACTTCCCGCTTACCGCTGCTTAGTAAAAGGATCCCTAAGTGACTGAATTGTGCATCTGGCATTGAATATTCGGGAATGTGAGGCAACCTAGAAGGTAACTGGGCACTGGCCAATTTTCAGACCAGAGATCGGTTAACTTGGTGGATTAAGTTAGGACAGCCTTTCAGCTATGGAGAAAGGTCATGGCCACCATATTGGTTATGGCCGCAGTAATTGGCAAGAGTAGATCAGCATTATTCCTGTCCCAATAGACTCCACTAGACCACCAGGAAAGTAGGCCCGGGGGGAGGGTCTTGGATGGTGAAGGGACATGGAAGGACACTTGGATTGCAGAGGGATCCAGAAATATTTTGTTTTGTGTCATCTCCTGTGACAACACAAGGAGGGGAGAACCCCCAAATAAAAAGAACATACCTCTAAGCATGAAACAAAAATGTTCTAGCTGTCCATCCCTATTATGTATATTTTTAAATCCTATTTATGCTGTTTATGCTTTTAATTCTTGTTTTACATGTTTTTGAAGGAATTTCTATAAAGCTATAATTTTTAATTGACTTTTTTTTTCTTGTAGATGAAGTGCTTTTCCTGGAGCAACCCTGATGGCAAAACATGACAACGTTAATAATTGCTTTGAACAACTTCACTTTCATTTCTTCACAATAAGCACTTTTTCTTTTACAGGTGCAATTAAATGTTTCTGACAACAATTTAACAGTGATAAGTATTACTATTTACATAATTTCTCTTACACAGTTGACTTTCTCTAAAGGAATTACCTTTTTTCTAGAAAATGACTCTGAGGGGCATAATCGACCAGAAACGCCTATCTCCATGGGCGTTAATCTCCGAGAACGGGTCCGTGAAGGGGCGGAGTGAACCGTATTTTTAAAAAAAAATAGACGCCCATGCTTTATTCGCCAAGGTGTGAGCTGGGCGTTTTTGCTTTTCACCGATAATGGAAAATGAAATCGCCCAGCTCAAAAACGAATAAATGCAAGGCATTTGTTCGTGGGAGGGGCCAGGATTCATAGTGCACTGGTCCCCCTCACATGCCAGGACACCAACCGGGCACCCTAGGGGGCACTTTTACAAAAACAAAAAAAAGGTAAAAGAGCTCCCAGGTGCATAGCACCCTTCCCTTGGGTGTTGAGCCCCCCAAATCCCCCTCAAAACCCACTGCCCACAAGTCTACACCAGTACTATAGCCCTAAGCGGTGAAGGGGGGCACCTACATGTGGGTACAGGGGGTTTGGGGGGGTTGGACGACTAGTAGCATTAAGCAGCACAATTGTAACAGGTAGGGGGGGGATGGGCCTGGGTCCACCTGCCTGACGTCCACTGCACCCCCTAACAACTGTTCCAGGGACCTGCATACTGCTGCTTGGGAGGAGGGTATGACATTTGAGGGTGAAAGTAAAAAGTTGTGAAACATCATTTGTTGTGGTGGGAGGGGGTTAGTGACCACTGGGGGAGTCAGGGGAGGTCATCCCCGACTCCCTCTGGGGGTCATCTGGTCATTTAGGGCACTTTTTGGGGCCTTATTCGTCAAAAAACAGGGTCCAGGAAAAGTGCCCTAAATTCTAGCTACAAACGCATCCATTATCGGCGAAGGGCGCCCATCTCTGTTCGGGTGATAACCACGCCCCAGTTCCGCCTTCACCACGCCTCCGACACTCCCCCGTCAACTTTGTCCGCATCCGCGACGGAGTGCAGTTGAAAGCGTCCAAAGTTCGGCTTTCGATTATGCCGCTTTATTTGTTTTTGTGAGAAGAACGCCCATCTCCCGATTTAGGTCGGAACTTGGGCGTTATTCTCGTTCGATTATAAGCTGGTCTGTGTGTCCAATTTTTGTCTTTCAGACCTCCTAGGGACTTGAACCTTCTCTGTCAGGTTGGCTTTAATGGTTTTCCCATCCAGAACTCCCACCTCCTATATTACTCAATAAAGATGGAGTCCCTTTGAGGCCTATTTTCAAAGCACTTAGATTTACAAAATTCCACAGAGGGGCATAATCAAACGCGAACGCCTATCTCCATGGGCGTCTATGTCCAAAAACAGGTACGTGAAGAGGCGGGACAGACCGTATTTTTGAAAAAATGGACGTTTTTCAGCTGGGCATTTGTTTTTTTAGCGATAATGGAAACTAAAAATGCCACGATTCGTAGTACACTCGCACCCCTGACATGCCAGGACACCAACTGGGCACCCTAGAGGTCAGTGCGGTGGACTTCAGACAACGCTCCCACATGCATAGCTCCCTTACCATGGGTGCTGAGCACCCAACCCCCCTCCCCCAAAACCCACTACCCACAAATGAACACTTCCATAGCTCTTAGGGGTGAAGGGGGCACCTACATGTGGGTACAGTGGGTTTTGCAGACCTCCCATTTACCAGCACAAGTGTTACAGGTAGGGGGGATGGGCCTGGGTCTGCCTGGCTGAAGTACACTACGGTACCCACTAAAAGTGCTTCAGGGACCTGCATACATGCAGGCCTCTAGGACTTGTTGCTGCTATATAACATTGGCACACCAGTTGACACCTGAAGACTAATCTCTCCGAAAACATCCTTTATTGGAATAAGCACACTTACTCACAGTTAACTGCAGATCAGAGGTTGTGCCCCACTGGCAACGAGTCTCCCTGGTACTGAGATGAGCAGTAGATCAGAGCTGGCAGAATGCTGTGCAATGCCCTCTTTCAGCCACATTCAAGGTAAGAACTAAGTTCTGTAGCGTGGCTAACACGTGAAAGGGATCTAAAACTGGCTTACAAAAATGGCCACTACCTCATGGACTACTGGAAACAAAACAGGGCACACTCTGACCCAGTAAGCAGGGGGAAAGCACCATGGGAGTAGAGCCTACCAACTACCAACATCGTGAGCATTTGCCACAAGCTAGTGCAATCACGGAGCCCAATACCCTACACCCACCACAATGCATTGCTGATGTGACTCTGCAGTGCCCTTAACAGAAAAGATGTCACACTCACCCGAGAGCCACATCAGAACCAGGGAAATGCTGTCACAGGATAGAACACATTCTGCTGTCATGGAGGTGGGTACGGCATTTGAGGCTGGCATAGAGGCCAGTGGCGTAGCTACGTGGGGCCTGAGGGGGCCGGCGCCCTCGCAGATTCACCCCAGGACCCCCCTCCCGGCGAACCCGCCCCCGCCGCCGCCTACCTTTACTTTTGCTGGCGGGGGATCCCACTCCCCGCCAGCCGACATCTTCTCAGTCCTTCCTGCTCTTCAATTTGTTTGGTGACGTCCTGCACGTAATTGTACGTGCAGGACGTCAGACTCAGAGAACAGTCCTGCAAGTTGTACGTGCAGGACGTCAGACTCAGAGAACAGAACTGTTCTCTGAGTCTGACGTCCTGCACGTACAACTTGCAGGACGTCAGCAAACAAATTGAAGAGCAGGAAGCGACTGAGAAGATATCGGCTGGCGGGGAGTGGGATCCCCCGCCAGCAAAAGTAAAGGTAGGCTGCAGCGGCGGCGGGTTCGCGGCGGGAGGTGGGGGCGGCAATGTTGGCGGTGGGGGGGCGGCACCGGGGGGAGGGCTAAAATGTGCCCCCTCCCCCACGGAAGGCTGGCTACACCCCTGATAGAGGCTGGGAAAAAAAGTTTTTAAAGTGTTTTTATTTGGTGGGAGGGGGTTAGTGACCACTGGGGGAGTCCGGGGAGGTCATCCCCAATTCCCTCCAGTGGTCATCTGGTCAGTTGGGGCACTTGTTTGGGACCTGTTCGTGAAAAAAAAGGGTCCAAAAAAAGTGACCCAAAATCGCGGTAAAAACGCCTTTTTTTTCCGATTATCAGCTAAAGACGCCAGTTCTTCCTCGGCCGATAACCACGCCCCAGTTCCGCCTTCAACACACCTCCAACATGCCTCCGTCAACTTTACCCGTTTCTGCAACGGATTGCAGTTGGAAACGCCCAAAATCGGCTTTCGATTGTACTGATTTGGGCGCCCACAGGAGAAAGACGCCCATCTCCCGATTTGGGTCGTAATATAGGCTTTTTTCTCTTTCGATTATAAGCTGGATAGTAACCTATGGAACTTTGTAAGTCTAAGTGCTTTGAAAATGAGCCCCATTTGTGTCCACGCAATGAAGTTTCAGTCAGCTGAGATGTCTTGAGAGAGGTTGCAGTCTTTCTTGCAGGATAGGGCCCTTCTCTGACATCCAGTGCAAGTCTCTGCTGGCCTGTAGCTACTATCTTGTGCTTTAACAACCCAATGAAGGAAAACCTTAACTGCCTATTCCATTAATTAGCACGCTCACTTACTATGACATCATGTACTGTACAGGGGCTTCATTAACTATAAATAAAATTAAAATAGTTTATTGAACTTGCTTAACCGCTCTAGCTGCCAGAGCAGAGCAAAGCAGTGTACAAAGCTAAAAAAACATATGGAAAAAGAAAAAGAACTAAAAACGATGCTAGGAAAGAGTAAGTATCATACAAAGAAAGAAAAAAGACACCGTCTTTCAGAAAGAGGTATTAGAGCACGCAGTCAAAAATTTGACCCAACTGGCTGGCAGCAGCCTCTAGTCAACACTCATCTCCAAAGGCTTGTCAGATTGGCCTTAAAGTTCCTAAGAGACAGATCTGTTTTCCAGGCCTATTCTCATCACTTGTACTTGTTCTTTAGAAGAGGGGAAGGGAAGGAAAATGGGACTTGATAAACTGCCTTTCTGTGGTATTTTGCACCTATGTTCAAAGCAGTTTACATATATACAGGTACTTATTTCGTACCTGGGGTAATGGAGGGTTAAGTAACTTGCCCACAGTCACAAGGAGCTGTAGTGGGAATTATTATTATTATTTTTTTTAAACTTATACCCTGCCTGATAATCTAAGTGGTTTATAAAAACATACACAGAATAGTTTACAAAAATAACATTGCAAACATACAAAGAAAATACATGTCTCCACAGAAACCTGTATTTACAATCAACCTTAGGGATAATCAGGGCTATTGCTTGGAGAACGGGGCTGTGACAAGGAAGCTGATGCTAAGGAGAAGATGGAAGAAAGAGGTAGATGCTGTAGGAAATAAGGAATAGGAGAACAGATACTGCGGAGTAAATATGAAGCAAAGGCATGTGCAGGGGAAGTTGGAGAGAGAGAGAGAGCAAGATATATTGTCAATGGAGTAAAAGACAGGATCAATGAATACTGGAAGAGGAAGTAGATAAGTTGGAGCAAGGGAAGGGGAGAGGAGGGCAAGAAGGCACATACTGGTGTCATGGGGATGCAGGAGAGCAAGGATTCAGATGTGCAAAGAGAATCTGGAACTGGGTCGGGGGGGGGGGTGGTCAGACAGACAGATACAGTATAGGATTGGCTGAGAATTGGGACTGTAAGTGAGTGGGGTTGTAGGTGAGGATGTGGGGACTGGGAAGGGTGGAATAGTGGGGGATTACAGAGATATGAAGGACAAGGGACTAGGTGATTGGGGAAGAGTGTAAAAAGGGCTGTGGGACTGCAGAAAGATGGGGCGGGAAAACAATTCCGCGGAACCATTCTTCTAAACAGGATTCCTTTGTGTTTATCCCACACATGTTTGAATTCCATTACCGTTTTCATCTCCACCACCTCCCGCGGGAGGGCATTCCACATATCCACCACCCTCTCCATGAAAAAATACTTCCTGACATTAGTCCTGAGTCTGCCCCCTTTCATGTCCTCTACTTCTACTGCCTTCCCATCTCTGAAAAAGGTTCATTTGTGGATTAATACCTTTCAAATATTTGAACGTCTGTATCATGTCACCCCTGTTTCTCCTTTCCTCTAAGGTATACATGTTCAGGTCAACAAGTCTCTCCTCGTACGATTTGCAACGCAAATCCCATACCATTTTCATAGCTTTTCTTTGCCCCGCTTCAAGTCTTTTTACATCTTTAGCAACATATGGCCTCCAAAACTGAACACAATGCTCCAAGTGGGGCCTCACAAATGACTTGTAGAGGGGTATCAACACCTCCTTTCTTCTGCTGGTTACGCTCCTCTCTACGCAGCCTAGAATCGTTCTGGCCACGGCTGTCGCCTTGTCACATTGTTTCTTCACCTTTAGGTCCTCAGACACCAACACCCCAAGGTTTTTCTCCTGACTCAAGCTTACTAATCTCTCCCCTCCTATTTGGTATCTCTCTTTCGGGTTTCTGCACCCCAAGTGCATCACTCTACACTTCTTGGCATTAAATTTTAACTATAAGCTTTATACAGAAACCATTAGTGTTGAACTAAAACAAAAAACTCACAAAATATAAAAACTCAAAACCAAAGAAAAATAAATATCTAATTAAATTAGATGATTGTGCTCAGTTTGTTTTGGCGTATTACATAGACCGGAGTCTCAAGACGTGTAACATCACCATACCACCATCATCGCACACCCTACCTCCACTACCTTTATATATTTCAAGTTTACAGTTGTCAATTTTTAAACAAGAGTAAAAAAACTACTTAGCTTGGATGGGGAGGATTAGGTAGTGTCCTTTCAGATGTCCACATTGATGTCTTCAAAACCTGATACTATTATTTGAGTTCAGTCCAGGTCAATGTAATACATTTAAATTTCAAAAGTGCCCCTTGTATTCATAGCATGCAGTGACTCCTATGAAGATATACAGAGTTCATTGTTTCCAGTGTTCATTGTTCCCTACATGGGCCACGTTTCGCCAGAAAATTGGCGTCCTCAGGGGAACTTATCTAAAACAAATCGGCCGATTATGGGCAGGAACTGATTCCCATCAGGGTTGAAACCTGGACTGAACTCGATGATGGTGGTATGGTGATGTTACATGTCCGGTCTATGTAATAAGCCAAAAAAAAACCTGAGCACAATCATCGTATTTAATTAGATATTTATTTTTCTTTGGTTTTGAGTTTTTTAATATTTTGTGAGTTTTTTGTTTTATTTCAACACTAATGGTTTCTGTATAACGCTTATGGCTATTCAATAAGAAACCGAAGAAGTAATTAAAACCCAGGATATTTGCTAGATTAAATTTTAAGTGCCAGACCCTCGACCATTCTTCTAAGGTTCGGAGATCCCTTCTCATCATTTCTACCCCCTCTAGGGTATCCACTCTATTGGCTATTTTCATGTCATCTGCAAAAAGGCACACCTTTACTTCCAACCCTTCAGCAATATCTCCCACAAATATATTAAACAGAATAGGCCCCAGCATCGACCCCTGAGGAACTCCACTGCTCACTTTCCTTTCCTCCTAGTGGATTCCATTTACCACCACCCTCTGCCACCTGTCGGTCAACCAGTTCCTTATTTAGTTCACCACTTTCGGTCCTAAGTTCAAACCTTTCAGCCTATTCACGAGTCTTCTGTGGGGGACCATATCAAAGGCTTTGCTGAAGTCCAAGTAGATTACATCTAGATTTCATCCAGTTCTTTGGTCACCCAGTCAAAGAAGTCAATAAGATTCATTTGGCAGGATGTTCCTTTGTTAAAGCCATGTTGCCTCGGGTCCTGTAACCCGTCGGATTCTAGAAAGTTAACTATCCCTTCTTTCAGCAGTGACTCCATTATTTTTCCTACCACCAACGTGAGACTTACTGGTCTGTAGTTTCCCACTTCTTCCCTGTCTCCACTTTTGTGAAGAGAACCCACATCCGCTCATCTCCAATCCTGCGGAACCTCTCCCTTCTCTAAAGATCTATTAAATAATTCTTTAAGAGGTCCCGCCAGGACCTCCCTGAGCTCCCTCAGTATCCTGAGATGTATCCCATCTGGACCCTTAGCTTTGAAGTTGAAAGGGACAGATAGCTATGGAGATGGTGAAAAAGAAAAGGGGATCAGCCTCTGAAGAATGTGAGAAAGAGAGGAACAGAGGAAGTATGTTTCCTGTGGGACCACTTCTCTTCCTTTGAGTCTTTGTTTGCAGCTTTCTGTGAAATAGATAGGTTATTGCTTTATTGTTATTTATTCTTTTTGCTTTATTCCTTATTTACATTGGCAGCTAATTTCCTATGTCAAGAATTTCTATTTTGATGTCTTGTATGAGGAATTCAATATATGCAAAGTTTTTTAAAAATAGAAGAGAGGTAAATGGAGGAATGACAAACTGCATAGGTGCAAGAAATAAAAAAAAGACCAGGACAGTGGTTTATTTATTTATTATTCACTTAAGTCCCACATTTTTCCACTCATGCAGGCACAATGTGGCTTACAAACATTAAATAAAATACAGAATAGGAAAACTTAGAAGAATATACAAGGAGTATGTAGGGGGAGAAGCATCTAACAGGGTAAACTAGCAGGGTTGGAGCCAGGGAGGGTGCATCAAGCAGCGGTATAAAGTGAGGAGTAGGTCTTGGCAAAGAAATAGGTCTTCAACAACTTCTTGAAGAGGGCGTGGTCCGCTTGAGTTTTAAGGTGTTGCGGGGGAGAATTCCAGTGCTTAGGACTCCAATAGCGGAAAGATGAGGCGAAGATCCTCTTGTACTTGACACCCTTACAGTTTGTGAAGTGAAGGTGGAGGAAGGAACGAGCAGCAGGGTTGGCATTCCTGGGCGGGAATATTCAAGAGAGCTGTGAATGCATACAGATGCATGAATATTCATTGTGGATATCCCGAAAACATGACTGGCTGCGGTGCCTCCAGCACTAGGTTTGGGAACTACTGGACTAGGATGAGAAACAAGGAAGGAGATGAGATGAAAAGAGCTGCGTATGCCTTGTAGCGCTATAGAAATGCTAAATAGTAGTAGTAGTAGTAGTAGTAGTAGGCAGAAGGTAGGTGGTGCTGGGGGGGGATGAATTCAGAGAGTGAAAATGTGGAATTAGAAAGTGGGTGAAAGATGTGAAAGAATAGGAACTGGAGAATGAATGAGTCTGATGGGCATGGGCGAACTAGGGAATCAAGAGTCAGAAACGAAAGTTGGTTAATAGCTGAAAGGAGAAAAAAGGGAGAGACTGGAAGTGGTAGAAAGAGGAATGAAATCTGGCTATAGGCAGATATGAAAATCAGATGACGTAAAAGGAGAAAAAGATGAAACAGAAGGATCGATAACAAGAACAAGAGGCACAAATTGGTCTGCTCAGATACAAGTGAAAGAAAAGCAGAACAAGTAAAATGAAAATAAAAAGAGAAATGGTTTATTGGATTTTTATATTGTATTCATTTCAATTATTGTTAATTAGTGTTATTTTATGTTTGTTATGATAATTTTTATATATGTTTTTATTTTGTAGTTTTTACTCCTGACGCAGCCTGAGGGCGAAAAGTGGCCATGTTGGGTAATTATTTTAATAAACCACTTCTCTTTTTATTTTCATTTTACTTCTTCTGTTTTTCTTTCATTTGTATCATCACAGAAGGATGAACGTCAGATAGATGTTAGAACAGAAAGGCAAGATGACAGGAATGGTGAAGAAACAGAAAATGGAAATGAGATCCTGGAAAAGGATATAGGGGGGAAAAAACAACAAAAGGAAGAGGAAACAAGAGATCAGAACCAACCCAGCCAGAACAATAAAATGATCAGAAAACAAAGTACTAAACATTATTTTCAGTTTTTAGAGAATTAATACATCAGCTTGGATAATAGACATTTCTTTGTATTTTGTTTCATAAAGGAGGAAATACATTTGTTTCTTTCTTCATTGTTCCAGTGTTCACAGAGTCTGAGTTCTTGGGTTTTCTATTTTATTTTTTGCCTGCATATTTATTTCTAATTTGTAGTGTCTTATTCGTCACTTGGGTGATAGTCTATGCTTTGCATGTTTAACTGAAGTGAGGGATTCTATTAACATATGAAGGGGCATAATCGAAAGGGACATCCAAGTTTTGATGAGGACGTTCTCGCAAAACGTCCCCATCCAGGGGCAGAGAAACCCATATTTTCGAAGCAAGATGGACGTCCGTATTTTGTTTCGATAATATGGTCAGGGATGCCCAAATCCTGAAATTTGGTCATCTTTAGAGAAAGTTGTTCTTAGACTTGGTCGTTTCTGATTTTCGGCGATAATGGAAACCAAGGATGTCCATCTCAGAAACAACCAAATGCAAGCCATTTGGTTGTGGGAGGAGCCAGCATTTGTAGTGCACTGGTCCTCCTCAAATGCCAGGACACCAACTGGGCACCCTAGGGGGCACTGCAGTGGACTTCATAAATTGCTCCCAGGTACATAGCTCCCTTACCTTGTGTGCTGAGCCCCCCAAACCCCCCTAAAACCCACTACCCACAACTGTACACCACTACCATAGCCCTTATGGGTGAAGGGGGGGCACCTAGATGTGGGTACAGTGGGTTTCTGTTGGGTTTTGGAGGGCTCGCTGTTTCTTCCACAAATGTAACAGGTAGGGGGGATGGGCCTGGGTCCGCCTCCCTGAAGTGCACTGCACCCACTAAAACTGCTCCAGGGACCTGCATACTGCTGTCATGGACCTGAGTATGGCATCTGAGGCTAGCATAGAGACTGACAATCAATATTTTGAAAGATGTTTTTTGAGGGTGGGAGGGGGTTAGTGACCACTGTGGGAGTAAGGGGAGGTCATCCCCGATTCTCTCTGGTGGTCATCTGGTCATTTCGGGCACCTTTTTGTGCCTTGCTTGTAAAAAAAACACAACCAGATAAAGTCGTCCAAGTGTTCATCTGGGATGGCCTTGTTTCTTTTGATTATGGGTCGAGGACGTCCTAGTGTTAGGCACGCCCAAGTCCCGCCTCTGATACGCCCCCTTGAACTTTGGCCATCTCTGCGACGGAAAGCAGTTGGGAATGTTCAAAACCTGCTTTCGATTATACCGATTTGGACGACCCTGTGAGAATGACGTCCATCTTCCAATTTATGTTGAAAGATGGACATCCTCTTTCAAAAATGAGCCCAATAGGTTCTGGGCTGGAATGTGTATCAGTCTGGCTTATTCTCTTTTTCAAACTGAATGTGAACTGGTATTCTAGAATATTTGCAATGCTGACCCCTTATATGTAGGAGTGGTGCAGTTTGAGTTTTTGGACATGGTGATGGCATGATATGGTAAGCTTCAGAGTGTCTGCTTGCAGAGTTTTATGTTGCATCACACAGTGTCTGTGACCGGGAGAGTGCAAAGTTTGTGTTGCTGTCACTGATGTGGCACAAGAGTCTGAATAGTATTTTATATGTTGAGCTGTAAAATTAAATATCCTACTTCTTCTCAGCACCCATGGTTGGGAGAGTTTTAATGGTTGATCTGGGAATGTCCCATATGAATGAATAATTATATTCTATATGATTTATATTAAAAGATATATATTAGACTAGCATTAAATTATAATAGTAGTTTGTGTGTGGCTGAAACTGGCTGGGGCTGGAATATAATCATTAGTGTCCAATCAAAGGAGAAAGCTCAGTAGCCAACTGAGAGTGGAAATGGAGTTGATGTGGTCAAAGAAAGGTAATAAGAGATGGAGTAGAAGATAAGAGACAGAATGGCCTGGAGTCAAGGGAAGGAAGGGGAGACAGGGATGGAGCTGGGATTCGTGAAGGGATGAGAGGCATCAGAGGATGGATGACGGCTGAGAGTGAGTAATGGGGATAAAAATGGATGACTAGGGAGTGGGTGAAAGATAGAGGGGACAATGGGATTGCTAGAGAGAGGATGAGGGGTAAAATGAGAAAAGTCAGTAGATAGATGAAAGATAAAAAGGTGACTAAGTACTAGAGGGTGAGAGAAGGGGAGAAAGAGCGGTAAAATCATATATGGGTGGATATAGAGGCAGAGAAAATGAAAGTAAAAAAGAAACATATAAAGAAATACCAGTCCCAGATGAATGTAGGGAAGAAAAGGGAAGAAGGACAAGAAGAGAGAGAGGAAACAGAAAGGCAAACCTGGAAAAAATTTAGAAGACCACACAAATAGTGGAACAGACTGGGGCCAACCCAATTGAAAAAATACCCAGACAACAAAAGTAGAAAAGAAAACAAATATTTCTATTTAATACTTTTTGAGGGTTAGTATGTGATATGATGTGATGTGACATAATTCTTATAGCCCACCAACTCCCAACTAGTGGTTCAAAGTGGGTTACAACATTAAAGTAAATAAAAGAGAAAATTATTGAAGATGGAAAAATTTAACCATAACATTTCTGAAATAGGTAAGTCTTCAAAGTTTTATGAAAGCTTAAATTTGTTGGCAAAGTTCTGAGAGAGACAGGCAAACAGCACTAAACGTTAACTGCCTAGTAAGAAATTTTTTTTCCAATGATGGCTTATGCCTTACATCAACTAGTGATGTATAATAAAGAAGGCAAGACATTCCTGATCTAGAATAAAAAGAGAAAGATGGAAAAACAAACAGTCTTACTAAATAATCAGGACTATAGTCATCAAATATTTTACAAACCAGACAGGCCAGCTTAAAAATATTCTGGCCTTCACCGGGAGCCAATGCAACTGAACAAAGACATGGAGTTGCATGATCATATCTCTTTTTGCTAAAAATCAATTTAGTATTGTGTTTCCAATACCTGTAACCAAGAGAGCAAAATAGATGAAATGAAGCAGTATAAACTGTTACAATAGTCTAAGTGAGACAGAATTAATGAATGAATCATCACTGTAAAATGTTTTACTGATAAAAGTGACTGAATGGATCTCAATAAATGGAGTTTAAAGAAAATTGATTTTGCTATTGAATTGATACGTGGAATTAAAGATAAAATAATATCCAAATAAACTCTCAATACCTTTGAGACTTTTTCAATATCCAAGGACAGTCCGTTATCCAGTATCATTTTAGAAACAGGAAGTATATAACCTGACTTAACCCAACTGCTTTTGGAAATGTACATTTTTAATATTTTTGTATTTAGCAGAGTACAGGAGAAAATGCATTTCTGTTTCTCTTTTACCAATATTTTCATTGCTTATAAAGTCTGGCTTACTTAGGGGTCTTTATTTCAGTTTTTGTCTGCATGTTTTTTGTGGTCCTCTATTTTGTATCAGGGGAAGGTGTGCCTGTGTTCTGCCTGCCTGACTGAGGTGAAGGATTCTGCTAAAATGTAGTGTTAGTATTGTATTGTGTAACAGTCCAGCTTGTTCCAGTTTCCCAGTAGTAGGTATGGGGGTGCTCTAGGGGGCCCAGTCTAATTTTTATAATACTGTTTTTCATGGGTGGGTCAGGGCTGTTATGGTTTGTTAATTTTTTCTTGTATAGGCTTTGTGTCATTTTGCAGGGTTTTGTGTTATTTTGCAAAGTGTCGGCCTGTTTGAAAGCAGTCTCTGGGGCAAAATAAAAATGTGCGGTACTAATGGTCTCTGTATCCTATAGAGTCACCACACAAACTAAAACCCATCTGCTTTAAGCAAAGTGTCTGGCAGTGGGAGGAGCTTGTGCTGTTCATAATCACAATTTCAATATTTTTTATGGCATGCTCGAAGAAGGATAGCTCCGTTGTTGGGGAATGTGAAATTTGTGATATAGAACTGGAACCTTAGGATTTATGTAGAGATTCTGTCCAATACTGTAGAGAATACAGAACACTCCCATACAGAATAATTTATTGAATGATGTTATCAATTATCATGCTAATTTAAAAGTCTGTGGGGGGAAGGGGTATGATGTGTGAAAATGTCACTTTGACTTGCCCCCCTCTGTACATAGCCAGTCCCTCCAGTGCCACCTCAAATATTTCTATTTAGAGACACCACCATCATGCTGGGATTGTAAAGAGTGGGGAGAGGAGCACCAAATATCAATATTTTGTCTCTATTGAAGGAGAAGACAGAGGAGGGAAAGGAGGCCTGATGATGACATAACAGGGGCATAGTCATGGGTGGGTCTAGGCCACCCAGTTTGGGCTCAGGCTCACCCATCAATGGTGCAGCCTTGCCAATGCCGAAGCAAGCTAGGCTCCAATGTCTGTCTTCCCTCTGCAGCTACTCTTGTTCAAAAGGATCCCTCTATCTCTGTGCTCATTTAAAGGGTTGTCGGCAGCATGTAAGAATCGCTGCTGCTGGCTGACCCAGAATCCTTCCCTCTGCCTCATCTTTCCCCCCTAACTATGATGTAATTTCCTGGGAGGAAAGATGTTGCAGAGGGAAGGCTTCTGGGTCAGCCGGCAGCAGCACAGTGATTCTTATATGCTGCTGGTGACCCTTTGAATTTCAAAGTTTGAAGTGCTGCGGTTCTCCCGATGCTGCATGTGTATGTGTGTGTGGGGGGGGGGGGGGTGTTGGAGAGAGGGGAACTTATTAGGCATGGGAGTGGAGTGGAGGGAAGGGAGAAAAAGAGATGCTGTACTTGCGGGGGGTGTAGGTAGAGAGGGGAAATTGTTGGGCATGGGATTGGAGGGGAGAGAGAGAAGGAGAGATGCTGTTCAGGGTGTGTAGGAGAGAGGGAAAATAGTTGGGCTTGGTGGGGGTTGGAGAAAGGGAAACTTGTTGTGTATGGTTGTGGAGGGGGGTTGTAGAGAGGGAAACTTGTTGGGCAGTGGAGAGGAGGGAGAAATGGAGAGATGCTGTATAGGAGGTGTAGGAGAGAGGGAAAATTGTTGGACATGGGAGTGGAGGGAATGGAGAGAAGAGATGCTGCTCGGGGGGTGTAGCAGAAAGGGAAAATTGTTGGGTATGGGAGAGAGATGTTGAATCCATGGATAGAAGGGAAAGAGGGAAATATGCTGGACTATGGGTTGGAGGGAAGAGATGGAGAAATGTTGGCCCCCAGGGGAGGGGGAAGAGGAAATAGAGAGAGCGGGTGGAGGGTGGGGATAGGAGAAAGAGGGAGCATGATGCTGGGCTGGAAGGGCTGGAAGGAGAGAGACACTAGGATGGTGAATCCATGTGGGATAGGCCAACATGGGTGGTAAGGAAATGAACAAGAGGAGAATAGTGATTACAGGGGGTAGAAATATGATAATGGGGAGTAGATTGATGATGGAAGGGAATGAGAGGTTGGGGAAGGAGTGAGATGAGGAATAGGAGAGCTAGTGGGTGAAAGAAGGAGATGGAAATCTGATAGGTATCTGAAAAGTAAAAAGAAGGAAAGGCGTTGAAATCTGAGTAGACAGAAAACTGGAAAGAAAAAGAGAGGAAAGAGCTAAAATGGAAAACTCAATATGTCAGAGGCAAGTGTAGTGAGGGAATGGAATGAGAGAGGAGAGAAGACAAATGAACAGAAGCTGCTTGAAGGAGAATTAACAGAAAGGAAAGTGGAAAAGAGAAACTGAAATCAACATGATGGAAAAGATCACCAGACAACAAAGGTAGAAAGGCATTTTATTTTGAATTTATTAACTGAAATATGTTAGCTTGATATCATTTTATTATGCTCAATAGAAAAGGAAATACATTTCTATTTTTATTTCTTCACTTTTGCAGTACATGGTAGGTTCTGAGTTCAGTTTTAGTCTACATATTTTTATTTCTAATTTGTGATCCCTTGTTCTGTAGTTGGTGAGGGTCTGTCAGTGTAATTGTAATGGTAGGTGGAAGGAGTGGAGGGGAGGCAGGGAAATGAGGGAATTGGGGAGAGGGGTTTCTTTATTTTTGCCCTGGGCTCCAGCATGTCTAACACTAGTCCTGACTCTTGCTGTAGCTGGGAGGGGGGCTCCCCAAGCTCAAACAGTTGAGGACCCCCTCTGAAGGCAGCAAAAACTCCCTTGTACTAAGCTTGGCAAACAGCAGCAGCATCCTTGAGTCACTGACAACTAAGCATGTGTGGGATGCCAGCATTGATGCTGCTGCTGCTGCTGCCTGCTAAGCTTGGTAAAAGGGAGTTCTGGCTGTCTTCGGAGGAAGTTCCAATGCACCATTTGTAATCTGTACAATCACCTGATCTTGTTTTTGCCTTTCTAAAACCAAACTCATTTTAGATCTGGATACAAAATAAAGGATGTCAGCTGCTGCAAACACACAGCATTGCTGAACATGTGTAACTCTCATCAATGCACCTGCAAGGCACTGTTGAACTCAGTATCATATGAGAGGCAGAAAAGTCAATGTAAATGAAAAATTGCTTGTAAGTGATTGCATTGATTGACACATAGATAGGACCTCTACATGCAGTATGGCAGCTAATACCAGTCATCTTTAGACCTGTTGTCCCCTGCTCTGCCATATTATGCTTCCTGAAGCTATTCAAGCAAAACATCACATGTGCGTATTGTAGAAAGATGAGGGGAGTGTCATGGCTGCAGAAAGCGTGCAGGAGTTGAGGAGTAGCCTAGTGGTCAGGGCACCAGTCTTGATACCCAGAGTTACCTGGTTCAAATCCCACTGCTGCTCCTTGTGATCTTGGGCAAGTCACTTAACCAGTGCCTCAGGTACAAAATCAGATTGTGAGCAGCTCCTTGTGATTTTAGGCAAGTCACTTAATCCTCCATTGCTTCAGGTCCAAAACTAGATTGTGAGTTCTCCAGGGACAGAGAAATACCCAGTGTACCTGAATGTAACTCATCTTAAGCTGCTACTGAAAGGGTGTGAGCAAAATCCAAATACATAACTATATCTAGGGTTTGCCCAATTGCAGCCTGCTTGCCATTCTACACTGCCATCAAATGTCTGCTTGTTTTTGTACCACATACCTCTTTCATAGCCAGACTTCCACCTGCTGATCCTTTTAAGTAGACGATTTATAAATTCCAGTTCTGAGCTTCGTATAGCATTTTGTGTGTGTGTGTTTGAAGAAAATCAAGTATAATTAAGATTGGTTCAGCTATGCTATGCATTACTTTCCGCACATAGCCTGAGGAAAGCATGGAAGCCAAGCCATCTCAGAGCAAATTATTGTTTCTTCTCTAGCATCCATTTTCTAAAAAAGTGTATTAATTTGGTCTTCAGCCAACATAATTGAGCAGGGTTTCTTTTTTAATTAAATCATCAAAATATGTTTATACTTGAGTAAACCTCTTCAGAGCAGCATACCTAGATTCTGTTGTGTGGGTGGGAAATCACTTTATATTATGTAGAGGAAGCTTTTTTCTCAGCAAATTGCTACAGATTTCAGCCGTGAGCCTATTGGAGTGCACTTCCTTTGCGCTTTGCTGAACTTGACAGAATAATTTAACCACCAACAAATTAATTTCCTGAATACCTAATGTAGGAGCCCTTTTACTAAGCCGCATAGGTGCCTACATGCGCCAAACGCACATCAATTTGGAATTACCACCTGGCTAACACGTGGCCCAGGAGGTAATTTCATTTTTTATGTGCATCCACTATACGCACCAGAAAATAATTTTTATTTTCTGGCACGTGGCACTAACCAGGCAGTAAAAGCATTGTTCATGCCTAGACCATTACCGCCTAGCTAACACTTGAGACCTTACCGCTAAGTCAATGGGTGGCAGTAAGGTCTCAGACCCAAAATGAACACACACCAATTTTCATTTTGCCGCACATCCATTTTCGACCAAAATAAAAAAGGCCTTTTTTACAGGTGCGCTGAAAAATGGACCTGCGTGCATCCAAAATACGTGCCTACACTAGCGCAGGCCATTTTTCAGTGCATCTTAGTAAAAGGACCCCTTAGGGGCCCTTCTCCTAAGGGCAATAAGCTCTAATGTGTGCTTTGCGAGTGAGAAAATGCTTACTGCAAAATTTATTAAAGAGTTTTGGAATAATTTTCCATGTGCCAAGCACATTAATGAATTTTGAACATTATTTTTGGAAGGGAGCATGCCTTGGGCAGGGAATGCACTCATCAAAAAAGTAGACACAATGTTCACCCAATGTATAGGCGGATCCCACTTGTGACTGGTATTGTAGCAGTCACAAGTGGGATCCCCTATATATTGGGTGTTGATAATCATTATCATGTCCCGGTGACAATATGAGATTTTTTTTTCCCCTTATAATAAGTTCAAGTGAATGTTGTATCTACCTTTTTGGTGAGTGTATTACTTCAGCGGTAGTAGACCACTGGTGAACCTTTCATGTTCTAAGTGATCTTAATGGGCAGGGAATGGGCATATATGTATTAACCAGCTAGCATGTTCTGATTAGCATGCACTAACTGGTTAATGCAAATTAACATGGGAACACTAAGGGCCTCTTAGGGGGAAAATTCACTTTATAAAGCCCCTCAAGCATGGCAGTGAGGTTGATACTGAAGAACCTAATACACTGAGGAGCCCAATGCTGCAGCTTATGTACCAGTTCTGTAGCCAATCTCACATTCAATATTTCTGATTTGCTCATATTGACTTTAAAACCAGGAACCACACTAAAGATAGACAACTCTGTCAGAATCGCTAGAAGGAGACCCCAAAGGAAGTAAGATGACATATGTGTAGACCATGGTTTTGTGGTCTTACCCACTGAACTATATATCCCCAATATCCTTCCTAGCTCGAATGATCTGTGTCAGCCACTCAATAACAAGGGAAAATAATAGGGGCAACAATGCACACCCCTGCCTAGTGCCTCAATGTAAAGAAAAGGTTCCTTTTAGTTTACTATTAATAGTAAGATAGTTTCCCCATAGTTTTCTGCCAGAGGCTTAAACTTAACTGTTAAAAAGTAGAGCATTAACAGATAACCTATAGAGCAGGGTCTAGTTTGCATTTCATAAAAAAGCAAACTTTAGGCTCCTTTTACAAGCAGCATTACTGATTAGTGTACGCTGAATGCAAAGAAGAATGGGCTTCTTTGCATTCAGTGCATTGCTAATCATTAGCTCTGCTTTGTAAAAGGAGCCCTTTATTAACTTGTTTAAACAGTATAAAATTCTTTTCCCCATATTTTAAACTTAAAATGTTATACCAGAGTTTTAACTTAACTGTTACAGCCTAGAGCATTAAAAGATAGCCAGTGTATAGCAGAGCAGGACTCAAACTCTCTGCCTTAAAACGAAAAAGGCATTTTCTGTTCTTTGCCAGAAGAGAGGAAGCAGTGCTTCTGACCTGAGTTGAGTGTTAATTAAGGTACTGTTAGGAAGGTAGAATAGCTGCAAAGATCACTAGGGGACAGTTGGAAGCATTCCCTTAGAACCAAGGAGATTACTGATTATATGTACAAATTCACAATACTACATGAATCACAATCAGGATTTCGGCCACTACATAGCACTGAAACAGAACTAATCACTCTCCTAGCCAAATTCAAGCAGGAAATTGCAACAGGTAAAAGCATGCTCCTCCTTCAATTTGACATGTCTAGTACGTTCGACATGGTAAACCATAAAATACTATTAAGACTACTAGACTACTTCGGCATCGGCGGAAACATACTTAGCTGGGTCAAGGGCTTCCTAACCACTAGAATATACCAAGTGACATCAAACTCAAACATATCATCACCATGTAAAGCAGACTGTGGAGTACCTCAAGGATCACCACTATCACCAATCCTCTTCAACCTAATGATGACCCCATTAGCCAAGTCCTTATCCAACCATGGCCTCAACTCTCATCTACGGAGACGATGTCACAATATACATTCCTTATAAACATGAACTGGCTGAAATCTCCAACGAAATCAAGCTCAGTTTGAACATCATGGACTCATGGGCAAATGCATTCCAACTAAAACTCAACATAGAAAAAACACACTGTCTCATCCTCTCATCTCAATACAACACATACAAATCCACAAGCATAAACACCCCTGATCACACCCTTCCTATCTCAGACAGCCTGAAAATTCTCGGCGTCATAATCGACCGTAATCTCACCCTAGAGTGCCAAGCAAAATCCACAGCTAAGAAGATGTTCCATTCAATGTGGAAACTCAAATGACTGAAACCATTCTTCCCGAGGGATATATTTCGCAACCTGGTACAATCTATGGTATTAAGTCATGTAGATTACTGCAACGGAATCTATGCGGGATGTAAAGAACAAATCATAAAGAAACTTCAGACTGCCCAAAACATGGCAGCCAGGCTCATATTTGGGAAAAACGTGATTCAAAAGCGCCATAACCCTCCGAGAAAAACTGCACTGGCTCCGAATCAAAGAACGTATTGCTTTCAAAATCTGCACACTGGTCCATAAAATTATCTACGGCGAAGCCCTGGGATATATGACAAACCTCATAGACCTCCCAACCAGAAACACAACAAAATCAGCATGAACATACCTGAATCTCCACTACCCAAACTACAAAGGACTGAAATACAAATCAACTTATGCATCCAGCTTTTTCTATATAAGCACACAACTATGGAACGCATTACCTAAAGCCATGAAAACAATGTATGACCACCTAAAATTCCGGTAATCAGTAAAAACCAATCTGTTCGAAAAGGCATACCCTACTGACCCAACCTAAATACCTAAACCCTGCAATACAAGCGAAACCAAAGAGCATATGGACAAAACACAACTCCCCCTCTCTACGATTCACTATTGTGTCTTGTACACATGAACCTTATTATACCATTACTCACTTTGTAATTGTTATACCGGAACTGGCGATCGACAATATGGTACTATGTAAGCCACATTGAGCCTACTACTACCACTACTATTTGACATTTCTAAAGCACTACTAGTATGCAGCACTGTACAATTTAACTACTACTACTACTATTTAGCATTTCTATAGCGCTACAAGGCATACGCAGCGCTGCACAAACATAGAAGAAAGACAGTCCCTGCTCAAAGAGCTTACAATCTAAAGGACAAATGTACAGTCAGTCAAGTAGGGGTAGTCAAATTGGGGCAGTCTAGATTTTGTGAAAGGTATAAAGGTTAGGTGCCGAAAGCAACAGAGGTGAGCTTTGAGTAAGGATTTGAAGATGGGTAGGGAGGGGGCTTGCCGTAAGGGCTCAGGAAGTTTATTACAAGCATAGGGAGAGGTGAGGCAGAATGGGCGAAGCCTGGAGTTGGTGGTGGTGGAGAAGGGTACTGAGAGGAGGGATTTGTCCTGTGAGCGGAGGTTTCGGGTGGGAATGTAAGGGGAGATGAGGGTGGAGAGGTAATGAAGGGCTGCAGACTGAGTGCATTTGTAGGTAAAAAGGAGAAGCTTGAACTGTATGCGGTATTTGATCGGAAGCCAGTGAAGTGACCTGAGGAGAGGGGTGATATGAGTATATTGGTTCAAGTGGAATATAAGACATGCAGCAGAATTCTGAATGGATTGAAGGGGGGATAGATGGTTAAGTGGGAGGCCAGTGAGGAGTAGGTTGCAGTAGTCAAGATGAGAGGTGATGAGAGCGTGGATGAGAGTTCGGGTGGTGTGCTCAGAGAGGAAAGGGCGAATTTTGCTGATGTTAAAGAGGAAGACGCGACAGGTCTTGGCTGTCTGCTGGATATGTGCAGAGAAAGAGAGGGAGTAGTCTGCAAATAGGTGGGAAAATGTGAGATACAAATGCAACAAATAAACAGGAAATGGTATGAGACTATCTAGCCCATTGTGGGGAATGAAGCCAGTAAGGCGGAGCTTGCTGCCCTTTTAGTTCACCCAAAACAATGGCAAACGCTATTGAAAACAATAGCAAAAGTTTATTTAAAAAATAACAGACTGTTTATGAGTGATCCATCTTTAAAGTCTAAAGCTGTTCCAGTTGGATAGGCAATGCCTTAAAAAGTGAA
Source organism: Microcaecilia unicolor (assembly GCF_901765095.1). Lineage (NCBI taxonomy): Eukaryota > Metazoa > Chordata > Amphibia > Gymnophiona > Siphonopidae > Microcaecilia > Microcaecilia unicolor. The sequence goes on from NC_044031.1 coordinate 505,542,616, forward strand.
GGATAAGGGATTTTTTTTGACAGCTTTTTTATTTATTTGAAAGCTTCCCATATCTAGATATAAGTATCATGAAATAAAATTGAATATCACTAAAATAGCTTTAAAAATATTTTAGCTGGTAAAAACAGCAGTAATATACTCTGTATTTTGTGCTCATTTTTCTACACTGTTCTATAGAATACTGTAATACATGGCCAAATCTCAGTGAGGATAGCCTGTTTCTTGATAGGGTCATGTTAACTGTTGTTGTAATCTGCCTTGGAGGCTAATAGTGTGCTGCTGGCTACTGTATTTTGGTATTGTATTGTTTGCCTTCATAATAAAATCACACTCAACTATATACAAACACACAGCCGACAGACAAAGATGTTTTTAAAAATGCCTTTTACAACCACACAGACTTGAAGAAGAAGTATATACAACAGAATTGGATAATGTTGGCACATTTAGAATGATTTTTGACAGAACTTCTGCATGAAGGAAGCTCTTTCCTCATTATTCAATATTTGTCTTTGAAATAGTAGTAGCAAAAGTGCATTTTTATGTTTAAATCTGTTTATTGAGGGTTTTCAAATATATACATAGCACACAGCAACAAATTGTCTGAGCAAGTAGCAGGAGTGGCCCAACTTACCTCGGAGCTGACCTGCAGAACGGGCTAACTTGAATGCCGTGTATCAGACCTTGAGGATGGTGCGCAGGAGAGCAGCGTGGAACTCGCACAGCTTCGTGAGCTGGTCACTGCTCAGTAAAATAAACTAGAAGAGCTGGAAAACAGAGCGCGCAGGGACAATCTGCGATTTCTAGGCATTCCGGAGACGTTGCCAGAGAAGTCCCTGCATCAGGCGTTAGAGCGCTGGTTGAGCCCTATGCTAGCAGACATGGAGGATGCGGAACCAGTGCGTCTGGAGCGCGTGCACCGCCTGGGGTTCAAACCAACGGGTGAGAGATGGCCCAGAATCGTAATTGCAAAGTGCATTTTTATAATATACCATTGCATTCCTCAAAACAAGAGGAGCAAGTTCCCACATCTTTTTCTTTTGATGTACGCACAGGAAAGAAAATAAAGATGTTAAATGTTCCCAGGTTTTAACCTAATTAATGTTTTAAAAATACTTTTGTACTTAAATAGCAATTCTGATTGTTGAGCACTTGATTCACATAATTTTGGTGGCCTTTTACTAGGTGAAAACATCTCTGCACGAATACAGGGAGTCCCTATGACCAGACCCTCCAAATGAAATACTGATTACGATTTAGAACTAATTACTACTCTAACCAGTGAAACTGATACTTCTTCTGTGTACATCCGTATATTGCACAAGCCAGCATGTTTTAAAATATAAGTAAAATCAAATACAAATTCTACTAACAATAAAGAACGACAATGTGGATGCAGCAGCAGATAGGTTTGTTTGCTTTGTTTTGGGTGTTCGGGGATGACAGCTACGGAAGGAGGGGGTGGGTTCAACTTTTTGATGTCATGCCGTCTCCTGTCCCCCATCTAACCTCCTTGCTTAGAACCAAAGATATAGAGGGACCCTTTTACAGAGCAGCAGTAAGCCCAACACGGGCTTACTGCTCGCTCTTCCAGGACTACTGCCGGTCCAACGCGGCCACTAGCGGTAGTCCTGCCCCGAGTGCACAACATTTCCAGGGGAAAAAGAAAACCCATAGAAATGGCTTGCAGAGCGATAGCCTGGCAGTAATCGGGCATTGCCATGTGCTGCCCGGTTACCACCGGGTTAGTGCGGGAACCCTTATCGCCACCTCCATGGGTGGCGGTAAGAGCTCCCTGCCACATGGACATGCGGTAAGAGTTCTCTCACTGCATGGCCATGTGTGCTGGGAGCATTTTTACCTGCTGCACTAAAAAGGGTCCCAGCACATGGGAAAAACGGCCCCCATTGTTAGCACAGAGCCCTTTTTCCCGCAGCTTGGTAAAAGGACCCCAGAGAGAGGAAAGGTACCAGGTAACCTTGTTTTCTAAGACAGTTCTGTGTGAAGAAGACATTTCCTGAGTAAGTGAATGGTATTTTGCATCTATGCTTTGGTGACTTAAAGGATTGGGATAGAAGAGAATTTGTAGATTTATTAACAAAAACAGTTTGAATTTCATAAAAAAAAAAACAAGCTTTCTTTATTAACTTGTTTAAATAGTGTGAAATACTTTTCCCCAGTTTGCAACTTAAACTTTGTGCCTGAAGCTTAAACTTAACTGTTACAGCCTAGAGCATTAACAGAAAACCTATAGAAAAGAGAACAAGGCCTAAGGACCCTTTTACTAAGCTGTGTTAAAAAGGGCCCTGCGCTAGCGGTGGGAACTGTTTTTGTCATGCGCTGTGGCCCTTTTAACCACAGTGGGTAAAAAAGGCTGAAAATAGCCATGGCCATTTGATAAGATTGCTCTTGCCGCATGGCCATGTGAAGGAGAGCACTTGCGGTAATTGAGTAGCACACAGTGTTGCCCGATTATTGCTGAGTTAGCGCCATGCTAAAAAATACAGCCCTATTGTCCCCAGTGCAGGAAATTGCATACACTGGGGCTGGAACTACCCCCAGCTCCCGCATTGGACCGGCTGTAACTCCAGATTAACATGCAGTACGCCTGCCTTGGGTTTACGACTGCTTTGAAAAAGGGACCCCTAGGTAGCATTTCGTTAAAAAGGAAAATTTAACAAATAAACTTTAATACTATGAGGGTAAGAGTGTTACACTGTAGAAACAACTTGACAAATATAAAACCCTTTTACTAATTTGTGCAAATAGGGGCCATGCACTATGATTAGTATGTGGGTTTCCATGTGCATTGAGAACACTTTTAGTGGAGCTGTAAAATGGCCTCATTTCCATTTTCAAAGTCTTTGCCTTCCTTATCATTGCTTTGCATTTAACTTGACAATCCTTATGCTGTTTCCTATTCCGTTTAATGTGGGCAAGTGCAAAATGATGCACGTGGGGAAAAGGAACCCGAATTATCGCTATGTAATGCAAGGTTCCACATTAGGAGCCATTGACCAGGAAATGGATCTAGGCATCATTGTTGATGATACATTGAAAACCTCTGCTCAGTGTGCGGCGGCAGCTAAGAAAGCAAATAGAATGTTAGGTATTATTATTAGGAAAGGAATGGAAAACAAAAATAAGGATGTTATAATGCCTTTGTATTGCTCCATGGTGCGAATGCACCTCGAATATTGTGTGCAATTCTGGTGACCGTATCTCAAAAAATATATAATGGAATTAGAAAAGGTACAGAGAAAGGTGACGAAAATGATAAAGGGGATGGAACGACTTCTCTATGAGGAAAGGCTAAAGTGACTAGGGCTCTTAAGCTTGGAGAAAAGATGGCTGAGGGGAGATATAATAGAGATCTATAAAATAATAAGTGGAGTGGAACAAGTAGACATGAATCGCTTGTTTACTTTTTCCAAAAATACTAACATAGTAACATAGTAGATGACGGCAGAAAAAGACCTGCATGGTCTATCTAGTCTGCCCATGATAAACTCATATGTGTATACCTTACCTTGATTTGTACCTGTCTTTTTCAGGGCACAGACCGTATAAGTCTGTGCAGCAGTATTTCCCGCCTCCCAACCACCAGTCCCGCCTCCCATCACCGGCTCCGGCACAGACCCCGTATAAGTCTGCCCTCCCCCATCCTAGCCTCTCAACCACCAACCCCTCTTCCCCCCGCCACCCAATTTCAGCTAAGCTTCTGTGGATCCATTCCTTCCACAGAAGCTTAGCTGAAATTGGGACTAGGGGGCACGCAATGAAGCTACAAAGTAGTAAATTTAAAACAAAATAGAGAAAATATTTCTTCACTCAATGTGTAATTAAACTCTGAAATTCGTTTCCAGAGACTGTAGTAAAGCCAGTTAGCTTAGCGGGGTTTAAAAAAAGGCTTGGATAGCTTCCTAAAAGAAAAGTCCATCTGCCATTATTAAAATGGACTTGGGGAAAATCCATTGCTTATTTCTAGGATAACTGTCAATATGAAATAGCAATGTTCTACTATAATGCTATAAATATTCAATACAAGGACTAGTAGAAACTCTATGTGTGCGAGTTTTGTCTTGCTAATTTGTTATAGGGAAAGTCTCATACAGTCGCCAGGGCTGTATATATCACCTACATAAGTACATAAGTAATGCCATACTGGGAAAAGACCAAAGGTCCATCAAGCCCAGCATCCTGTCCACGACAGCGACCAATCCAGGCCAAGGGCACCTGGCAAGCTTCCCAAACGTACAAACATTCTATACATGTTATTCCTGGAATTGTGGATTTTTCCCAAGTCCATTTAGTAGCGGTTTATAGACTTTTCCTTTATGAAACTGTCTAACCACTTTTTAAACTCTGCCAAGCTAACCGCCTTCACCACGTTCTCCGGCAACGAATTCCAGAGTTTAATTACGCATTGGGTGAAGAAAATCTTTCTCCTATTTGTTTTAAATTTACTACTCTGTAGTTTCATCGCATGCCCCCTAGTCCTAGTATTTTTGGAAAGCGTGAACAGACGCTTCACATCCACCTGTTCCACTCCACTCATTATTTTATATACCTCTATCATGTCTCCCCTCAGCCGTCTCTTCTCCAAGCTGAAAAGCCATAGCCTCCTAAGTCTATCTTCATAGGGAAGTCGTCCCATCCCCGTATCATTTTAGTCACCCTGCGCTGCACCTTTTCCAGTTCTATTATATCTTTCTTGAGATGCGGCAACCAGAATTGAACACAATACTCAAGGTGCGGTCACACCATGGAGCGATACAACGCATTATAACATCCTCACATCTGTTCTCCATACCTTTCCTAATAATTCCCAACATTCTATTCGCTTTCCTAGCCGCAGCAGCACACTGAGCAGAAGGTAAAACCCCTGTTTTATGAGAATTATAATCATCGACAGTCCCCAAATGCTGCTGATACACCCCCGCACCACTCACTTTGCAAGGGAAGCCAATGGAAGGGGCATACTTTTCGTGCCCCAGCTTCACTTGCACCCTGTGCAGTTACACCGCCTGCACATAGCTTGCTATGGCCCTGTTGTTGCCCTTACAATAGCTGCTTTTTAGTTTTGCCCACTGGTTTCCAACTTCTTCCAGATGTTCCCATCCAGAAAGCAATTCCTTGAGGTAATCCCCCATCTGAATAAAGTGAGTTTTTTTGAATTCTAGAATCTTCACTTTTGAATGAACCCTCTCCACACCTATCTTAGTATTCAACCACACCATTTGATGATCACTGGATGCTAGTTATGGGCCAATGTGTCATTATTCTGCAGTTCGACCTCTCAAGTGCTTTTGATTTAGTGGACTGGGAAATCTTGACTAAGATGTTCCATCAATACGACGACATTCATGATAAAGTTTCTGGGTTTCCTTAAAGTCAAAGTTATGTGGTTGAAAAAAATGGAGCCTTTTCAGAAAAATGAAAAACACCGTGTAGAGTTCCACAAGGTTCTCCTTTCACTGGTGCATTTCAATTTGCTTATGCAGTCCTCGGGTAGGTTATTAGATCACTTTGAATTCACACATTTTATTTATACAGACAATATCACTGTACTCTTCCCATGTTTACCATCTTTGGAGGGGACCCTAGCTCATATTCAGAAATGCATAGAAGAAATAGAACTGTGGATCTCAACATATCATTTAAAACTTAATAAGTAAAAAGCAAAGTTTCTTTAGATTGGAGCCAGTAATGATATAGGTTATAGGCAGAATTTCACTATTGGGGATAGTTTATTTTCCCTAGATTTGCATTCAAAACTTCTAGGTGTAGAATTAGACAGTTTGTTAACAATAAAGCAAACAAATATCCACAGTCATGAAGAAATGATATTATGTTCTCAGGAAGTTGAGATCCTTAAACAATATTTTAATTGGAATACATTTAGTATTTTGGTTCAATTGCTTATACTATCTAGGTTCGATTATTGCAATCTTGTGTTGATCTGTTGTTGTAACATTAATTAATCGTCTATAAATTATGCAGAATACAGCTAATAGACTCATTTTCAGTCTATCACAATATGAGTCTGTTAGGAGCTACTATTTGAAATTACATTTGTTGCCTATTATGGCCCACATTCATTTAAGCTTAATGTTAAAATGTTTAAGGTTTTGTCTGGTGACACTCCTTCCTACATGGTAAATGTGGTTACACTTTTGCAGGGCACTGCTTCCAACTATAATACCTTATCAATAGAAATCAAACAACATAAAACATGGAAAAGAAAATAAGATGATACCTTTTTTATTGGACATAACTTAATACATTTCTTGATTAGCTTTCGAAGGTTGCCCTTCTTCGTCAGATCGGAAATAAGCAAATGTGCTAGCTGACAGTGTATATAAGTGAAAACATTCAAGCATTACTATGACAGTCTGACAGGGTGGGAGGATGGGGGTAGGTAGGAGGTATGCATGGGGACATCAAAGCATATCATTGATATTCTAACAGGATGGGTGTGGATAGGTGAGGGGTGGGGTGATCAACAGAGACATACAGCTTTATGGTTTATAATGGGCTAGGAACCCCAGATCCTTGTTAAGTCCTTTCTGTTGGGTGTTAAAATATTCAATCATTCTGACTTCAAAGGTCTTACGTTCTTGTATGGTTTTAAAGTTACCTTTCAGGATTCTCACTGTGAAGTCACTGGTACAGTGTCCTGGTCCTGTAAAATGCTGACCAACAGGGGTGGGAGCCCTACTGGCACCAGTATTGTTCATGTGATGTCTATGTAAATTGAATCTTGTCTTAAGCATCTGGCCTGTTTCTCCAATATAGCATCCTTCGTTACATTTACACTGAATGATATATACCACATTGGAAGATGAGCAAGTGAAAGATTCCTTTATGTTGAATATCTTTCCTTTGTGGATTACTGTGGGGTCCTGTGAAATATTTTGGCATAGTTTGCAACTGGATAAATTACAGGAAAGTGTGCCCTTCTGTTCCTTTTCAGTCTGTGATGGAAGTTTACTTCTGATTAGCTTGTGTTTTAAGTTGGGTGGCTGTCGGAAGGCCAGTACTGGTGGGGATGGGAATATCTCTTTCAGTAATTCATCCTCCTGGAGTATAGGTTGTAGATCTCTTATGATTTTCCTCAGTTTTTCCAGCTCTGGATTGTATGTCACTACAAGGGGGATTCTGTCTGTGGATTTTTTCCCCTTGTACTGTAGCAGATTCTCCCTTGGTGTTTTGAGGGAGGAGGCAATATTCTTGGAGATTATTTTGGGGTTGTAGCCTTTCTGTTTGAAGGATGCAGTCAGGCTTTTAAGGTGTCTGTCTCTATAATACCTGGAACCAGCTCTTTTTGAGCTTTCTAGATACAACTAAATTAAAATCAGTTAAACATTTTTCTGCTTCACTGCATTATCAGATGGCCACACTTTGGAATTATTTACCTTTCTTATTGAGGACCTGTTGACACTATTTAATATTTAGGAAAAAGCTGTTGTTGGCCTATTGCTCTTAAAACTCTAATTAGTAGGATCAAACTGCTTAGGTTTTGTGTTGACCCTACTTATCTGTAATTCCTTGTTATTTTGATCTGGTCTCTTTTGTATATGATCTACCTTGAACTGGAGAGGTAGTGGCAGAATCAAAGTCACAATGTAATATAACATAACATAACATAACATAACATAACATAACATAACATAACATAACATAACATAACATAACATAACATAACAGATGATCACCTACTATAACATCAGAGATACTCTCCCCATTAGTAAGCACTGAATTCAGTATGGTCCCATCCTACATGGGTTCTGTTACCAACTGTTGGAATAGATCCCCCTGTAGAGAATCTAGGATCTCCCTACCCACAATAGAAATACCCCAATCAACAGCTGAAATATTAAAATCACCTGTTAGTTGCCTTTCACAGCTATATTTTGAATGCCTTCTTCTGTCTGTAATGGAGGCCTATATATCACACCAATGCAAATACATTTGTCATTCCCTCTTTCCAGATTAACCCAGTAGAGAGGTGTGTTAGTCCACTCTTAAGGTTATCAATAGAAATTAAACAAAATAAAACATGGAAAAGAAAATAAGATGATACCTTTTTATTGGACATAACTTAATACATTTCTTGATTAGCTTTCAAAGGTTGCCCTTCTTCGTCAGATCGGAAATAAGCAAACCACATTTGCTTATTTCCGATCTGACGAAGAAGGGCAACCTTCGAAAGCTAATCAAGAAATGTATTAAGTTGTGTCCAATAAAAAAGGTATCATCTTATTTTCTTTTCCATGTTTTATTTTGTCAGATTAACCCACACTGCCTCTTCTTTAGCCTCTAGGTCCTGCAATTGCATGGCTTTAATATTATCTTTGAGATATAAAACAAAAAGCGAGGAGAGTGAATGAGGATACCAAATAGTTTGTTTATTCACATAAAAAATAACGTAATTCGCATTAAAAATGACCCGACACGGCCGTGTTTCGGCCCAAAGGCCTGCCTCAGGGGTCTTTGTAACCTCAGAGAATATGACTTGAAATGTGTACTTCAAGGGAAATAATAGGACAAAACTCTCTTGGGTCTCCTCTCTTCTAAAAAATGTTAAAAAACAGAGCGAACTTGTTATACTCCTCTCCAAAGAGGGTTTTTACCTCCTTTTTTGTTTTAGCTTTGATATTATCTTTAACATATAATGCTACTCCCTTACCCTTTCTTCCTACCCTGTCTTTCCTGAAAAGATTAGAGCCCAGTATAACCTTGTCCCAGTCATGGTTCTCTGTGAACCATGTCTCTGTGATCACCACTAAATCAAAATCAGCCTCTTCAGTCTTTCTTAAATGCCACTGAAACTGAACAGAGGGTTTCAACGTCTCATCAACGATGACACCTAAATCTTTTTCTTGGACGGTGACTCCTAATATGGAACCTTGCATCACATAGCTATAGTTTGGGTTTCTCTTTCCCACATGCATTATTTTGCATTTGCTCATAATAAAAGTCATTTGCTATTTGAATGCTCAGGAGTGTGAATGTCAAAGTTATGCTAAACAAATCCACTCCACTTTGGCTAGTTGAAGAAACCAGACTTTACTGTAAAAGAAAAGGTAGCTCTTATGTCTAGGAACACTCAAAAGGCAATATCCATGAGATACTTGTGTTAAATTCCACTCTGTATTTCATCCACTTTGTGTATTTTTCTTCTCTTTCTCCTTCAGACCCCTTAGTGTCCACTGTTATCACAAATATGACCGCCACACTCTCTATCTTCTCTTATTATAGTTCCTTCAAGAGCTGGATCTTGCTGCTCGCTTGACCTTCCAAATAGTTCTCTCCCAGAACAAAGCTTGCTGGCCACCTACTCTCCTTCCCGGAGAGCCTTTTCCCTCCAGGCTCCAATATATCCTTTTACCTCCTCCCTAGTCTTGCCCAAGGTACAGGGCCGTGCCTAGGGTCTCTGGTGCCCCCCTGCAGACTATCAGTTGGTGCCCCTTCCCCCCGTGTGGCACAAGATGGCAAGGCTTACAAGCCTTTCTTTGCGAAATACTTGATCGCAAATAATTTTTTATGATTTTTAACTGTGAAAATGATCGCTCACCACTTGCCACACTGACAAGAATTGTCAGCAATATTCTTAGAAAACAAATTGCTATACATTGCAAAATAAGATAGCAGATGTAAATTCTCAAAGTGGACATATTCCAAACACTAAAATGAAAATAAAATGATTTTTTTCTACCTTTGTTGTCTGGTGAATTTGTTTTTCTATCCATATTGGTCCCAGTCTCTGATTCTGCTGCTCTCTATCTGTTCTCTTAACTCCGTTTCCAGGGCTTCCTTTCCATTTATTTCTTTACTTTCCTCCTTTCTTCTTCATTTCTTCCTACATCCATAAGTAAAAGCTGTGTCCTCCTCTGTGGAATTGACTGGAGGAGGTATAAAGTGGATCTGTTTTTGCCTATTTTCTCCATCCATGTACAGTTTTTCTCATCTCTTCCCTTTCCCTCATCTCCATCCATGTGCATCTTCTTCTTTTTTTTTTTCTTTCCTCACCTCCATCCATGTCCAACACTTCTCCTCTCTCATCCCCTCCATCCATGTTCAGCATTTCTCCTTTCTCGTCCCTCCCCTGTATCCATATAAAGCAATAATTCTCTCTCCCCTCTCCTCCATCCAAGACCAGCATTTCTCCTCTCTCCCCGCCAACTCCTCCATCCATCCATGTCCAGCGATTCTCCTCTCTCCCCTACCCTCACCTCCCATCCATGTCCAGCGATTCTCCTCTCTCCCCTGCCCTCACCTCCCATCCATGTCCAATGATTCTCCTCTCTCCCCTGCCCTTCATGTCCAGCGAATCTCTCTTTGCTGACCTCCCCTCCCTCCATGTTCAGTATGTCTCCTCTGCCCCCTGCCCTCCCCTCTCATCCATGTCCAGCAATTCTCTCTTCCCTGCCCTCCTCTCCCATCCCCTACATGTCCAGCATGGAGAGGGGAGGGCAGGGGAGGGAGGCATCATGCTGGACATGGAGGGGAGGGCAGGGGAGGGGAGAGAGAATTACTGGACATGGAGGGGAGGGCAGGGGAGAGAATTGCGACCTCGGGTAAAAGATTCTGGAGCGCGAGAGCAGGAACAGAAGGGAGTGGGCAAGTGAGCCGGACCTCAGGAAAAAGGTGCCAATACAAAAAAAGCACTGTATGTATCCCTCATTGATAAGTCTCTGAGACTCTGACTCTAAAGTTTAGCAATTTAATTAAAGCAAAATGTATTTTCACATATCACAAACTCTTCCTATCCAAGCAGAATGTATTATATTTATTTATTGCATTTGTATCCCATATTTTCCCACCTCTTTGCAGGCTCAATGTAACATAGTAAATTACAGCAGATAAAGACCTGTACGGTCCATCCAGTCTGCCCAACAAGATAAATTCATTTTACACGGTATGTGATACTTTATATGTATACCTGAGTTTGATTTGTCCTTGCCATTCTCAGGGCACAGACTGTAGAAGTCTGCCCAGCACTCTTCTTATGCTAAGTTCTGATACTAAAGATGAAGTCCCTTAAAATATACACTCAAGGCCATCCATATCTATTCAGTCACAATCAGGGCAGAGACCATAGAAGTCTGCCCAGCAATGTTCATATACTAAAGGTTTTGAAGATTCTGGTGGCTTACAATACATCATGAATGGTGGAGATATATAAGAAATAAACATTTAGTAATTACACACAAAACATTTAGTAATTACACACAAAAAAAGCAATCAGATTTTCACTTACCAGCTCTATGCTAAACTTCCTCTTTGAACCTACTGTTTGAACCATCAGCCAATAAAATGGCTTTTAGCTGTAGATATCTCAGGTTACCTGATAATTATGCACACATCACTGCAGTCATGCCCTCCTCTCAGTGTACATGCTCAGAAAACAAAAACTTTGAACCACTTACAGATTTTAACAAACAATTACACTATTTATTTTTTTATTTCTCCCCAGTCTCACTTGCACACCTCCCTCCAAACCTGTTGTCTTTAATTTGAATGTTGTTCAAGCTCACCCTGAATGAGGAGTTCTTCCCACTCCAAAGACATATATAGCACTGGTTGTACTCTTTGAAGCAACTTTAGCAGAGCATGTCTGCCTCAGCACTGCTGGGCTGCCTTCACTTCCTGACGTGAGAGGGAACGGTAGGGGAGAGAGGAGAATCACAGCTTCAGGTAAAAGATTTTGCAAGTGAGTGGACCTGGGCGGCACCCTCCAGAGGTTGGCGCCCCCCCGCGGTGCTTACCCCGCTTACTGAGTTGGCACGGCCCTGCCAAGATACACTCATAACATGCCCATCTTGCTATTTGGATGAATTGTCAGAATTTGGACATTTTAAAACAGATGGATCTTTTTTAGGCATTTTGAGGAGCCAATCTGTTTTGAAAATGAGAACCATAGGCTGCTGTGTGTCTTTTTAAAAATACTAAAGGGCAACGCAGCAGAAACTGTGCCCAGTCTGAAGCTGCTGACATTTACACCTACTCAGGAGCAGGCATAAATGTAAACATGTACACACTTATAGAGGTGGGTTTTAGAAAGGACATGCAAATCAGAACTGAGACATCCAAGTTAAGACAACTCAAGTTCCACTAGTATTTTAGAACAGAATCTGCCACCATTAACCTTCTCTAATCCCTCCAGTGGACTACTCCTCAATAGAAGCGCTTTTCTAAAACCTAGACATCTTGGATAGCAGGTCTGAATCCCCACAACGATCTTGTTTGCACTACACATACATTCTTTTTCTGAAATGGGGAATACAAATTCATTTTTTAGACCATCCTAATTTTATTTATTTATTTATTTATTTATTACATTTGTACCCCATGCTTTCCCACTCCAAGCAGGTTCAATGCGGCTTACATAATAATAGAGATTACAGAGTATTGATAGAGAAAAATAAGTCAAGTATAACAGAATAATGAAAGAGATAGGTAGGTAGAGGTGGGCAAGGGAGAAGGGAGGTAAGAGCAAGGGGTAGGTGAGCACAGGAGAAGGGGTAGTGGAGGGGGAGAGGGAATGGGACATGGGATAAGCATAGGGAAATATGGTGGGGGGATGTAATCTGGGTCATTGTCTTTGTTCCTGGATGTGTGTTAGGTAGATGGGTTCATAAAGTTAGCTTGGGTTATTTGGATAGGCTTGTTTGAATAGATGAGTTTTTAGTGATTTCCGGAAGGGTAGATGGTCACTGATTTATTCTAATCCTGCCCAGATCATGCCCCTTGCTCTTTTATAGTTTCAGGGGCATAGTTATCAAGGCAGACTACATTTAAGACATGCTATTTTGTCACTAATTCATGCTATTTTGGCACAGGTTTCCCATTTTATGCAATGAGACCTAAATAGCTGGGGTTGATAGTAAAATAGCATGTCATAACAGTATCCCATGTTAATAACTTCCTCCCTTAAGGGTCATCTTACAAATCTGCAGTACACACTAGCGCCTGCTTACTGCAGCAAAGAATGGCTTACCATGGGGCATGCTGAGGCACCCTGTGGTAATTTTTGGATATATGCGTGCTACCCATGAGTTAAAAAATTATGATTTTTTTTTTAGCACTGGGGGTGGGTCTAGGGTGGAGAGTGGGCATGCTCTGAGCTAACCAATGAGCACAAGTCCTTACCACCTGCATACAAAAAATCAGCCATTTTATCCTGGTGGAAAAATGGCTCTAGCAGAGAGGAATGACAAGTGTAAGGACATGCTAAGGCCACTTTTTTTTACCAGAGTTTGGTAAAAGGGTCCCTTAGATGTTTAAACAATGTAAATATCTAAATGTCATTTTACAAACATATGAAAACCAAATAGTGCTTCCAAAGGAAGCACTTTAACATGTGCAATTCGTGATGTTACCTATGTTCCGACCAACGCCACCCCTGAACACACCTACAAATGTGTAGCATAAAAGTACACATCTTTTTGGCACTTTTATGTGCAAAGCACAAGAGTAATTTTTATAAAAGCCATTTTGCATGCATAAAAAAGCTTTTAGATATGAACAATTACCCCCTTAGTGAGCAAGATTTATTTAGCACAATTTGTCCAAACCTCTTTTAAAATACAACAGTAAATCCAATATAAATTTACATGAAAGAAAAAAAGAATCAATACAGAAGTTCTAAGTAAAACAATGTTCCACAGCTGCAACTTTCTGATAAACAGAAGCAAACATGTTACTAATCCTGAAATGATTGATTGGCTTTCATTTTTCTTTCAAATAAACATCACTGAAGGCTTGATAAGCATTAAAGTAACAACCACATTAAAAGCAATGACTAGCATTTGTATTCCCTTTGGTAAGGGTACACTGAAATACTGCAGCAAAGCTAAGTCAAGTTGATCTTAACTTGGTCCAGAATTTTCTGCTGCACGACTAATATTCCGCCAATGTCGCTATGCTCATATTAGCCCTCTCCTCAAGTCACTTCACTGGTTTCCTATCCGTTTCTGCATACAGTTCAAACTCCTCTTATTGACTTATAAGTGCATTCACTCTGCAGCTCCTCAGTACCTCTCCACTCTCATCTCTCCCTACATTCCTCCCCGGGAACTCTGTTCACTGAGTAAATCTCTCTTATCTGCACCCTTCTCCTCCACCGCTAACTCCAGACTCCGTTCCTTTTATCTTGCTGCACCATATGCCTGGAATAGACTTCCTGAGCCGGTACGTCAAGCTGCATCTCTGGCCGTCTTCAAATCTAAGCTAAAAGACCACCTTTTTGATGCTTCTTTTAACTCCTAACCCTTATTCACTTGTTCAGAACCCTTATTTTATCATCCTCACTTTAATATTCCCTTATCTCTTGTTTGTCCTGTTTATCTGTCCTAATTAGATTGTAAGCTCTGTCGAGCAGGGACTGTCTCGTCATGTTCAAGTGTACAGCACTGCATTCATCTAGTAGCGCTATAGAAATGATTAGTAGTAGTAGTAAGTTTGACTTCAGTATGGCACCACAGAATAATGCAGGTTATTCATAGAGGTCTATTTTCAAAATAAATAATGCATGTAAATTGACAGTTTGAAAATTGCCTTCCCTCAAGAGAGCTAATAATATAGATGTTGCTGCACAATCCCCCAAATTCTATAAATGGCGCCCAAAGATGCACGCCAAAATTTGTGTGCACTGCCACTTGGTGCGCACAAGTTAATTAGTTTACAAGCCGCTACGAGTTGATAATTGATTCCTACAAGCAATTATCAGCACTAATTAGACTATATGCGCGTATCCTCGTATCCGTGTTCTAGAAAGTAATGCGCTAGTTTTCCAAGGCACACATCCACAAAAGGGGCGGGTACAAAATGTAAGTGTGCTATTATAAAATCACGCCTAACAGCATAGAACTGCCCGTAAATGTGTGGTGAGGAAACAACAAAGCAAACGTTCCAACAAATCCAACGTGGAAGATAAAAGCAAAAGGTAGACATAATAAGAAGATAAACAGTCTTTACTTAAAATCTAAAGGCTCCCAGAGATTTACACATCTGTGCCCGATATAGCCATGTTTCACCTTGAAACAGCTGCGTCAGGGGCTAAGTTACTAAAAAACAAACAAAAGCACATAAATACATAAAAATATCAAATACAAAACCTAGAGATTTACATAAGAAATTAATATCTCATTTGGAGATAACTAGTCTGGGCCACTTTAAGAGCATTAATCCCGCCCCAGGAGGAAGTGAGGCAGGAGGGGCGGAGTCAATACCCGGGAGTTTAAAAGGCAAGGACAGGCTAAGGTTAAGGAGGCCCAGAGAAGGAAGAACTGAAACCCAAGTTTATGCCTTTACTGAAAGCGGGTAGCTGCTGTGACCTGGCAGAGGTAAGTCGACTTTGTTTTGTTAATACTTGTAAACCTTGCTGAGGTCTGGCTAGAGCCAGACCTGAGTCTCAGAAGACATGAAAACTTACAGGCCTTGTTTGGGGCACAAACTGCTTGACCTGCTAGCCAGATGCCTATTCAAGACTGTTATTAAAACAATGAAACCATCACATCTGAGGTTCCTGGCCTGTGAGGTAAAAGGTCCCAGGGCTCAGGTGAATAAATCATTTACTTTTGTAATTATATACCTTGTCTGGCTAAGTTATTCCCAGGACCACCCCAATAACCCTCGCCTGAGTTCTCACATGTGGTAGCAGTGATTGGATCCTGAGTTTATCCTGCCCGAGGAAGCCAGATCCATAACCTTTAGAGCACTGGGCCTATTAACAGAACTACACTGGGACGTTGGGCAAAAGGGGTTAGTTCTGTCATAGTTAGGGGGGGACATATAGCTAGTGCCAGACAGGCTTTTATTTTGGTTTTTGGTGTACTGTGCGGTGTGAGCTGTTTACAGTAAAAGCACAGAGATGTTACTCCAAGCCTTGGTGGAGGGCCAGCAGCAACAGCAACAACAACAGCAGTTTATGCAGGTGCATCTTGTACAGCAATAACAGCTGCAGCGGCAAGTGTTGCACAAGCTCGTTGAGCTACAATAGAGCTAGCAGGCTTAGGCAGGGATAGCTGACCAGGCACCTAGCCTGTCAGCGACCACTCCAGTTTCTGCATTAAAGAAAATGGTACCGGAAGATGACCTGGACTATATTATGACCAATTTTCAGAGAAATGCCCGCTTTGCTGGTTGGTCAGAGGAGTCATGGACCGCATATCTGGGGAATTCACTAACCGGCAGCAGTCAGATGGCATTCCAGGATGCTAATCCCATGGGGCTGGCCAATTATGTGGAAGGAAAAGCAGACATCTTGGAGAGGGCGGGTTGCACCCCAGAGGCCTATCAGAAAATTCCCACAGTTTCTTCTAAGGGAAAACAGACCAGGTGACTGCAAGAATCATCCTCCTGGAGCAGTTCCTGGAAGAACTATCAGTGGGTGCAGCAGCATCTCAAACTGACCCCAGAGAGTGTATTAGAAGCAGTGAAGCCTTCAACCAGACACAGCCAGAGTCAGAACTCTATAAAGAAAAGAATTGACCTGGAAGTTCTGGAAGGAAATGAGAGAGAACTGGACTGAACAACCCGAGGGATCATAGATCACCTTCTGGCCTGAGGTTTCTAAGGAAGGGGTCGGAGAGAGGGAAACAATCATCCACGCAAACATACCATGGTCCTTTACCCCAGTCACAGGAACCATATTCCCTCACCTGTTTCAGGTGTGGGGGAAGAGGTCATACAGCAAGAGACTGCCAATATATAGTGGAAGATGCTATGGATCTGAATCTGATAGCCTCTCATGACTGCAATCTTGTGGAAGCTGCCCCTCTGGGGACCAGAAATTGTGTACTACAAATGGACTTAGAAGGCCACCTGTATCAAGCACTAGTAGACTCTAACAGTGTCAAGACTCTTGTCCGGAGAGAGGTCCTCAACCGATTACAACTGAACTACAAGCAAATTACATAAGTACATAAGTATTGCCATACTGGGACAGACCAAAGGTCCATCAAGCCCAGCATCCTGTTTCCAACAGTGGCCAATCCAGGTCACAAATACCTGGTAAGATCCCCAAAAAGTACAAAACATTTTATACTGCTTATCTCAGAAATAGTGGATTTTCCCCAAGTCCATTTAATAACAATCTATGGACTTTTCCTTTAGGAAGCTGGTCAAACCTTTTTTAAACTCCGCTAAGCTAACCACCTTTACCACATTCTCTGGCAACGAATTCCAGAGTTTAATTACACGTTGAGTGAAGAACAATTTTCTCCAATTCGTTTTAAATTTACTACATTGTAGCTTCATCACATGCCCCCTAGTCCTAGTATTTTTGGAAAGCGTAAACAGATGCTTCACATCTTCCCGTTCAACTCCACTCATTATTTTATAGACCTCTATCATATCTCCCCTTAGCCGCCTTTTCTCCAAGCTGAAGAGCCCTAGCCGCTTTAGCCTTTCCTCATAGGGAAGTCATCCCATCCCCTTTATTATTTTCGTTGCCCTTCTCTGCACCTTTTCTACTTCCACTATATATTTTTTGAGATGCAGCGACCAGAATTGAACACAATATTCGAGGTGTGATTGCACCATGGAGTGATACAAACGCATTATAACATCCTCATTTTTGTTTTCCATTCCTTTCCTAATAATACCTAGCATTCTATTTGCTTTCTTAGCCACAGCAGCACACTGTGCAGAAGGTTTCAACGTATCATCAACGACATCACCTAGATCCCTTTCTTGGTCCGTGACTCCTAACGTGGAGCCTTGCATGATGTAGCTATAATTCACGTTCCTCTTTCCCACATGCATCACTTTGCACTTGCTCACATTAAACATCATCTGCCATTTGGACACCCAGTTTCCCAGTCTCGTAAGGTCCCCTTGTAATTTTTTACAATCTTCCCGCGATTTAACGACTTTGAATAACTTTGTGTCAACAGCAAATTTAATTACCTCACTAGTTACTCCCATCTCTAGGTCATTTATAAATATGTTAAAAAGCAGCGGTCCTAGCACAGACCCCTGGGGAACCCCACTAACTACCCTTCTCCATTGAGAATACTGACCATTTAACCCTACTCTCTGTTTTCTAACTTTTAACCAGTTTTTAATCCACAATAGAACACTACTTCCTATCCCATGACTCTCCAATTTCCTCTGGAGTCTTTCATGAGGTACTTTGTCAAACGCCTTCTGAAAATCCAGATACACAATATCAACCGGCTCACCTTTATCCACATGTTTGTTCACCCCTTCAAAGAAATGTAATAGATTGATGAGGCAAGATTTCCCTTCACTAAATTCATGTTGACTTTGTCTCATTAATCCATGCTTTTGAATATGCTCTGTAATTTTGTTCTTAATAATAGTCTCTACCATTTTGCCCGGCACCGACGTCAGACTCACTGGTCTATAATTTCCCAGTTCTCCTCTGGAACCTTTTTTAAAAAATCGGTGTTACATAGGCCACTCTTCAATCTTCCGGTACCACGCTCGATTTTAAGGATAAATTACATATTACTAACAGTAGCTCCTCAAGCTCATTTTTCAGTTCTGTCAGTACTTTAGGATGAATACTATCTGGTCCAGGAGATTTGCTAGTCTTCAGTTTGTAGAACTGCCCCATTACATCCTCCAGGTTTACAGCTTCAAATACCATTTCTGGCACTGGTATCCCTCCCAAATCTTCCTCTGTGAAGACCGAAGCAAAGAATTAATTTAATCTCTCCGCTACGGCTTTGTCTTCCCTGATCGCCCCTTTTACTCCCCGGTCATCTAGCAGTCCAACCGATTATTTTGCCGGCTTCTTGCTTTTAATATATCTAAAAAACATTTTACTATGTGTTTTTGCCTCCAACGCAATCTTTTTTTTGAAGTCCCTCTTAGCCTTCCTTATCAGTGCTTTGCATTTGACTTGACATTCCTAATGCTGTTTCTTATTATTTTCAGTCGGTTCCTTCTTCCATTTTCTGAAGGATTTTCTAGCTCTAATAGCTTCCTTCATCTCACTTTTTAACCACTCCGGCTGTCGTTTGGTCTTCCGTCCTCCTTTTTTAATATGCGGAATATATTTGGCCTGGGCTTCCAGGATGGTGTTTTTGAACAGCATCCACGCCTGATGTAAATTTTTGACCCTCGCAGTCGTTCCTCTACTTTCTTTTTCACCATACTTCTCATTTTATCATAGTCTCCTTTTTTAAAGTTAAACGCTAACATATTTGATTTCATATGTATACTTACTTCAAAGCTAATATCAAATCCGATCATATTATGATCAATGTTGTCAAGCGGCCCCAGCACCATTACTTCCCGCACCAGATCATGTGCTCCACTAAGGAATAGGTCTAGAATTTTTCCTTCTCTCGTCGGCTCTTGTACCAGCTGCTCCATAAAGCTGTCCTTGATTTCATCAAGGAATTTGACCTCCCTAGCGTTCCCCGAAGTTACATTTACCCAGTCAATATCGGGGTAATTGAAATCACTCATTATTATTGTGTTGCCCAGTTTGTTTGCATCCCTAATTTGCTTCCTGCAGAATTTTCAATCTATTTGATTCAAGGCTCTCGTTAATATGCAATGCTATCCCTCCACCAATTCGATCCACCCTATCACTACGATATAATTTGTACCCCAGTATGACAGTGTCCCACTGGTTATCCTTCTTCCACCAGGTCTCAGAGATGTCTATTATATCTAATTTTTCATTTAGTGCAATATATTCTAACTCTCCCATCTTATTTCTTAGGCTCTTGGCATTCGCATATAGACATTTCAAACTCTGTTTGTTATTCCTGTTTACATCATGCTTAGTACTTGACAGTATTAATTTGCCATCTTTTGTCTGATTTTTATTTTTATTTAAGGACACCTGATCTACTACGGTCTCTTTTGCAATCTCACAATCAAGATACCCTATCTTCCCTGTTTTGGTGATATCTTTGAAAGATACCTTATCCCGAACCATGCACTTTTGAGTGACTGTCTGCCTTCCCCCCGTTTCTAGTTTAAAAGCTGCTCTATCTCCTTTTTAAATGCTGATGCCAACAGCCTGGTCCCACCCTGGTTAAGGTGGAGCCCATCCTTTCGAAATAGGCTCCCCCTTCCCCAGAATGTTGCCCAGTTCCTAACAAATCTAAAACCCTCCTCCCTGCACCATCATCTAATCCACGCATTGTGACTCCGGAGCTCTGCCTGTCTCTTGGGCCCTGCGCGTGGAATGGGTAGCATTTCAGAAAATGCTACCCTAGAGAATCTGGATTTGAGCTTTCTACCTAAGAGACTAATTTGGCTTCCAGAACCTCTCTCCCACATTTTCCTATGTCACTGGTACCCACATGTACCAAGACAGTCGGCTCCTCCTCAACACTATCTAAAATCCTATCTAGGTGATACGTGAGGTCCACCACCATCGCACCAGGCAGGCAAGTCACCGGGTGATCCTCACGTCCACCAGCCACCCAGCTATCTATATGCCTAACACTAACCTACAATTCCTCCTTTAAACCCCAATCTTGAAGTTCCCAAAGCACAAAGCAAAATAGCGTTCACTTACCAGAGAAATGTCCTCTTCTCTCAGAACTTCTCAGAAAGAAAGTTCAGTGGGACCTTTCCTCTTTATATAGTTTTGAATCTAAGGGTCCTTTTTTAAACAGGCTCTTTGAAGCTGACTCAGCAACCTATGCAAGTATTCTACTTCCCCACTCCTTAATTAACACTTTATTGAGGTCCCTGGATGAGCTACCTCTCCAGCAGCCAAGGAACAGAAAATAACTGCCTTATATAACAAGAGTTTTTGGCTGTTTAGTTTCTACCTCTAGAAAAGGTTTCAGTTTAATGCCTATTTCTAGAGAAAATTTCAGTTTAAAACTATGGGAAAAGGGTTAGTACACCACGGCAACTAGTTAATGATGCTTGCTTTTCTCGCTCTTCTATTTTTTAATTCCCCCTTAATACTAAACTAGGTCCTGCTTGCTTTTCCCTCTCTCTCTCTCTCTCTCTTTTTATTCCCCCTTAATACTAAACTAGATCCTGCAGTGCCTGCTAGATTGTATCTGTTAATGTTGTGGTATAAAGTTTTTAAAACTAAGTGGAAAAGACTATGGAGATTAGTTGATAAAATTTGCTTTTTATATTTTTATTTTGCCTAACACTAACCTACAATTCCTCCTTGAAACCCAATCTAAGTTCCCAAAGCACAAAGCAAAATAGCATTCACTTACCAAAGAAATGTCCTCTTCTCTCGGAACTTCTCAGAATTGTAACCCTGACCCGTATGCATGGGGACCAGAGACAGTATTCAACAGCTCAAGTGTCCTGTAAAATACCTGTGGGGCAAACTCATCTGGAGGTAGCAGTCTTGCCTTGGCTATCTTACCCAGTGGTTTTGGACCAGGATTTCCTCAGTTTCAGTGCCACCTGGGCCCAGCTCATTGATGGCCCCAAGAAGGAGAAGGAATCTTTTCCTGAGATCTTCCTGCTGGAGGACCCTGTTTTATATATTGAAAACCCAAAGTTGTCAAAACTGTTGGAATGTAATTGTATTTTACATGCATTGCCTGTCACCTATTATTTCTCTGTGATTACTCTGTGACCTCTGATGTGAATTACTTAGAGAGGTCACACAGCTATGTAACTTCCTGTGGGGGTTAGATGCAGCAGATGCAGCACATGGAGCACATGGAGCTCATGATCTCTCCTAACCTGAGAGGATCTATGGTGGTGTGAGCATCCATTACCATCTAAGCACATGGAAGGAGCTGATAAGACAAATGTATAGTAATATGTATATATAAGCCTGTCTGATTATAATCTAACTGCAAACTGTGAGTAAACAGATGTTTTGTTACTTCAACTTTAAAGTGACTCAGCAGTGAATTATTCAGGGGTGAATGAGAGAGAGATGAAGAAAGAAATTAACATTTCTAAAGCTGAAGCTGTGTGTACTAAAATCTGCTAATTATTTACTACAAATAATCCAACAAAAGGGTTATGGGCCCAGGGCCAGGAATTGAAAAAGAAGAGAAATATTACCAGGCAGAAAAAAAGGCCACATTTTTTTCTCTTAAGTTTTAAAGGAAAGATTCAGTCTGTCTCTCTCTCCCCCCACACAGCAGACAGAAGGCTAAGAAAATGGCTGAGGGAAGAAATTCACCATTGTTCTATTCTCTCAAGGTGCCTAAATTAACTGAGTTTAATTATCAGCAGTGGGAACTAAGATTCATATGTCTCCTTCGAGCAAAAAGATTAAATATATGCTTAGACCAAGACAGAACAGCTGAAAATATGGCTGAATGGGACAATGCAAACTATTATGTGAAGTGCATGCTTTTGGAAGCTCTCTCAGAGAAACAAGCCATATTAGTGGAGGGAAAAGATACACCAAAGGACATTTTATATAAACTGAGAACTATGTATGCAACTACATATGCAAAGCAGCAACCAATTTGGCTGGCAGAGTTGAATGAAACCAAATTAAGGGATAAAAGTAAATGTAATGATCACATTATGTATCTTATGTCTTCATTTCAAAAGTTAGAACTTTCTGGAATTCCCATGTGTGATGCATTGAAAAGAGCATTTCTTTTTACCTCACTATCAAAGAAGTTTGATGTTTTTAGGTCTGTAATGAGGCCATTGAAGGGCAATCTTTTGAACAGACAACATCAAAACTAAGGCAGGAATGCATAATAAATGATTCTGAGGAGATGTGTTCTCAAAGCAAGTCAGAGAGAAATGAAACAAATTTCTTGGCAAAGAACAGAGGAAGGCGGAGCTATGGGAAAACTCCACCCAAGGGCAAGCTGATTTGCTACTCATGTGGAAAGGAGGGACATGTATCTAAATGGTGTAAGGAAACACAAAACACTCCCTCTAGCTCACCTAAGCCAATGGAACTAAAGAATTTTCAAACCAGGAAATGTATGAAGGACAAAGATAAACACAAGGGCTTTTCTAATGGCAGAAAAATCTTTGACTATGGTAAATAATAATTCAAATGAAAGTACTTGGATTTTGGATTCGGGGAGCACATGCCATTTAACCAATTGTAAAGATTTCTTTCAGGAAATGTGTCCAGAGGAAGGTATTCTTAAAACTGCAAACGCAGGGACTGCTAAGATCCAAGCAAAAGGTATTGGATTCTTAAAATGCAAAGTGTCTAATGAAGTTAAAGAAATTCCTGTAAGTGATGTCTTGTATATTCCCCAAGCAGTTTGCAATATGCTTAGTGTATCTACATTAGATAAGAAGGGATTTGCGATTCATTTTGAAAACAGTAAGTGCACAATCTCTAAAAATGATGAAGTGTATGCTGAAGCTTTTATGCATAATGATGTTTATAAGCTGAACATTTCAGGTGAAGCCTCACATATGGCGCAAGTAAGGAAGAATGATGGTAAATGTAGTCTGGAAATCTGGCACCGCCGCCTGGGACATCGTGATTCTAAGGTGATCCAGGATCTTTACAGTAAGCAACTGGCCACCGGCATTCAGATAAGTGCAGATGCTGGTAATATGGAGAAATGCATAGACTGTGTTACTCAAAAAGGTGTGAGACCCTCATTTCCTGCATACACAGGAAATAGGAGTAATAAAGTGCTGGACTTAATACACAGTGACTTATGTGGACCGTTTAATATCCCATCATTGGGAAATAACAGATTTGTGCTAATATTCTTGGATGATTTCTCTAGATATTGTGTGGCCTATTTGCTGAAAGAAAAAAGTCAAGTCACAGACATGCTGAAGAAATACGTAGCCATGGTGAGCAATAAATTTGAAAGAAAACCAAAGGTTCTTCAGACCGACAATGGTGGTGAGTTCACTTCACAAAGCATGCGCACATTTCTAGAACAAGAAGGCATTCAGCATATCACAACAGTAGCTTATACACCAGAGCAAAATTCTGTTGCAGAGAGAAAATTTAGGTCACTTGTGGAAATGACCAGATGTATGCTGTCAGATAGCAATCTCCCTAAAAGACTATGGGGGGAAGCCATTCTCACAGCAGTGTACCTACAAAACAGAATGCCAACTAAAGGCGCTGAGCGCACACCACATGAGACATGGCATGGTAGGAAGCCAAACCTGTCACACATAAGAACATTTGGAAGTACAGCATATGCTCATATACCAAAGCAAAGAAGGCATAAGCTGGATTCCACAACAGAAAGGGGCATTTAGTTGGCTATGCTCCAGGACACAAAGGATATAGAATTTTGAATCTGAAAACTGGCATTGTTGGCATAAGACATGTTACATATTTTGATGAAAACAAAAGGGTTGATAAAGGCTGGATTATCCCAGATGAGCCTTATCATCCAGAATATGAAACTAGAACCATAATAGACATGCCAGTGTATATAAATGCCATACCAAGGCAGATGTCTGAAAGCAACTCATCTGTATCTAACGAGGAACAGGCAGAGGAAGCAGACACAGAAAGGATCATTGAAGAAGACAGTACAGTTGGAGAAGGGGAATCAATTGGAGAAGAACTCTCAGATTTAGAGGATGCAGAAAGGTCGGACCAACCTGTTGTCAGACGCTCATCCAGGGAAAACAAAGGTGTTCCACCCCCAAGACTGTCTTACCTAACAAAGTCAGCAGAAGCTCAAGAGCCCTTAACATGGGATGAGATTGAGAAAATGCCAGCAGAAGAAGCTGCTGAATGGCATAAAGCTGCACAAGAAGAAATTGATGCATTGGATAAAAATAATACTTGGATTCTTACAAAATTACCTCCTGGCAAGAAAGCTATAGGATGCAAATGGGTATTCAAGTTAAAAAGGAATGCACAAGGAAAAGTGGAAAGGTATAAAGCCAGATTAGTGGCAAAGGGATATCTTCAAAAATATGGAGAAGATTTTGATGAAGTGTTTGCACCTGTAGTGAAACACACGACAATCAGAACACTTCTGAGCATTGCAGTCTCAAAAGGCATGCAAGTCAACCACATTGATGTGAAAACAGCGTTTCTTCACGGAGATATAACTGAAGACTTGTACATGGAACAGCCAACAGGTTTCATAAATACAAAACAAAGACACCTAGTGTGTAAATTAAACAAAGGTCTTTATGGATTAAAGCAAAGTGCAGAATGTTGGAATGATAAATTGCATGAAATATTGACAAATTTAGGATTTAAGCAAGGTGAAGCAGATAAATGCTTGTACACTAGGTGCACAAATGGACAATATGCATACATTTTAGCTTTTGTTGATGATCTGCTCATTGCAAGCAAAAGTGAGCAAGAGTACAAGGACATTGTAAAGTGTTTAAACCAGAATGTTGAGATAAAAGAACTTGGTAATGTGTCATACTATCTTGGTATAGAAATTGAGAAACAAAATGATGGTTCTTATCTTCTAAGCCAGAAGCAGAAAATAAATGAGCTTATTGAAAGTTTAGGTATGCAAGATGCCCAAGTTGTAAGCACTCCCATGATCACTGATTTTCTGAAGGATGAAACAGTAAGAGAACCTTTACCAGATAACATCCAATATAGATCAGCCATAGGTAAGCTTTTATATCTAGCTACCACATACAGGGCTGATATAGCAAATGCAGTAGGAATTTTGAGCAGAAGGGTCAGCTCACCTACCAAATCAGATTGGACTGCAGTTAAAAGGATGGTAAGGTATTTAAAGGGTACCATTGATTGTAAATTAAAGATTTCAGCCAATAGTAATCCAAAACTAATATGTTACTGTGATTCAGATTGGGCAGGGGATCATTCTGATTATAAATCCACAAGTGGATATGTGTTTATGTATGGAAATGTACAAATTTCATGGGCCAGTCATAAACAAAGTATTGTGAGTTTGTCTTCTACAGAAGCTGAATATGTGGCCGTATCGGAAGCGTGCAGAGAACTGATGTGGATTGAAAAACTTTTGCTGGATTTCGGAATAGCTGAAAAGAGACCAATCCAGATAATGGAAGATAATCAGAGCTGCATCCGACTGTCACAGAATGACAAGGTTCAGTCACGCACCAAGCACATCGCAACGAAATACCACAACGTGCGAGAGTTGGCGAAAGAAGGGGTCATCAGTCTACACTATTGTCACACCAGTGAGATGACAGCTGACATCATGACCAAACCGTTACCCAGAGAACATTTTGTGAATCTGCGTATAAAGCTTGGACTTTGTATGAATAAATAATTGCATGACAGTTATGCATGAGAAGGGGTTTGTTGGAATGTAATTGTATTTTACATGCATTGCCTGTCACCTATTATTTCTCTGTGATTACTCTGTGACCTCTGATGTGAATTACTTAGAGAGGTCACACAGCTATGTAACTTCCTGTGGGGGTTAGATGCAGCAGATGCAGCACATGGAGCACATGGAGCTCATGATCTCTCCTAACCTGAGAGGATCTATGGTGGTGTGAGCATCCATTACCATCTAAGCACATGGAAGGAGCTGATAAGACAAATGTATAGTAATATGTATATATAAGCCTGTCTGATTATAATCTAACTGCAAACTGTGAGTAAACAGATGTTTTGTTACTTCAACTTTAAAGTGACTCAGCAGTGAATTATTCAGGGGTGAATGAGAGAGAGATGAAGAAAGAAATTAACATTTCTAAAGCTGAAGCTGTGTGTACTAAAATCTGCTAATTATTTACTACAAATAATCCAACAAAAACCCTGCTGCCAGTGATGGTTAGAGAAGCTACAGTGATCTCTGAATTTAGGAGCTGCTGTAGATGGTGATCCAGAGCAGGAGGAATATGACAGGTTGGCCCTTTGTACAGTCTACCCGAATGGAATAGTGAAGGAGCTATAGGGAATTTCAAAAGGATGTAGTCAGAGGATGAGTCCCTTAGAGCAACCTGAGCTAGGGTTTTTGCAGTGGATGGGAATCTCATGGACAACCAGGATCCCATTAAGGTAGTGGTCCCCCCTATTTTGTGATAAGGAATGATTTGCTGCATAGGGTGGCCAAAGGAAACCTGGAGGAGGAAGAAGTAGAGCATATATTAGTATTCCAGCCCTACCATAGGCAAGTTATGCAACTAGTTCAGTCACCTGTTAGGTGGTCACCTTGGGAAGGAGAAGACCCAGAAGTGGCTTTTAGCCCGGTTTTTCTGGCCAGGTGTATTTAAGCAAGAAGAGCTCTTTTGCCAGTCTTGCTCAACCTACCAGCTGAGTAGTCCTACAAGGGTCCCACCTGCCCATCTTGTGCACATGTCCCTTGTTGATACCCCATTTGAACAGATAGCAATGGGCTTTGTGGGACCCCTGGAACACACCACCTGTAGCCATAAGTATATTCTGGTTATTTTGGATTATGCCACATGCTATATGGAGGCTATTGCTTTGTGTAACATGAAAATCACCAAAGTGGCTAATGTGCTGCTGAAAGTCTTCTCCAGGATGAAGTTTCCAGCAGAAATACTGACTGACTAAGGTACTACCTTTATGTACAGAGTTATGATGCAAGTGTATGCCTTGCTCAAGGTGAAAACTTTATGGATAGAGTCCAAGTCCCTTTAACCTCTTCCAAAAATAAGCTGTTATTTATTTATTTATTTATTTATTTATTTATTTATTTATTTATTTATTTATGTGTTCTTGTATCCCACTGTTATCCAAATACAGGTTTTGGTTCAAAGTGGCTTACAATTTACAGTTAGGAGAAATTGCAATTATGGTTCTTAGTTAGGAGGTAGAAAGGACTTTGATAGCTTATGGAGAGGACATCAATATTTTATATAATTAGATTTGGAATTTTTGAGGTAAGATTTCATTTCTTTTCTGGTATGTAGTTAGCTGTAGAATTTTTTGAAGAGGTATGTTTTCAGTTCTTTTCTGAAGTGAAGATAATCGATGATGCCTCTTGTGACCTTTGGTATGCAAGTGTCAGGGTCCTTATGAAGTTGTGGAAAGAACAGGACATGTCAACTGTAGGGTGGCACAACCTGACAAGAGGGACAAGGTGAAGGTCTTCCACGTCAACTTGTTGAAAAAGTGGGTCCCCATGATGGCAGCCCTAGTCCAAATGGATAAATTTGGGCCAGAGGTCTCGATAGACTCCAGACCTTTGCAAGTCCCATTTAGCGATCAGTTCTCCAACTCGCAGATGGCCGACCTAGAACAGATGGTAAACCAGAATTAAGATGTGTTTTCCGAAGGCCCAAGTTGGACCCACCTTGCAACTCATGATATTATCACCGAACCAGAGGTGGTAGTCTGCCAGCGTCCTTATTGAATCCCCGAGTCCGGCAACAAACAGTGGCAGAAAAGGTCATTGAAATGCTAGAATTTGGAGTTATCAAGGAATCCACCCATAATTGGGCTCCCCCATTTTGCTGGTACCAAAAACCGATGGAAGTATCCAGTTTTGCATTGATTTCCAAAAGATGAATGCTGTCTCCAAGCTAGAGACCTATCTAATGCCAAGGGTGGATGAACTCATTGAGGGTCTGGGAGGGGCCCGATTCATTTTAACATTGGACCTGACCAAGGGGTATTAGCAGGTACCTCTCACTCCAGCCACGAAGGAGAAGACAGCCTTTTCAATACCCTAGGGTTTGTTCATATTCACAGTGCTTCCGTTGGGACTTCATGGAGCTGCAGCTACCTTCTCAGCATCTTTTGGATCTCCAACTTGAATCCCATGGCAACTATGTGGCTCCCTATTTGGACAATATCATCATCTACAGTAAAAATTAGAGGAGCCATCTCATCCGACTGTAAGTGGTACTGGATAGTCTTTGGACAGGTGGGTTAACAGCAAATCCCAAAAAGTGTTTCTTGGGAGGACAAGAAGTATCTGGGGTACTTGGTCAGGAAAAGGCAAGTGAGACCCCAGATCCAGAAAGTATTAGCAATCACCTGGGTGCCAGTATCCCAGACGAAGAAGCAAATTCTAGCCTTCCTTGGGATCTTGGGGTACTACCTAAAATGTATTCCCAGGTTTGCTGAAAAAACAGAACCGATAAGATACATTGGACTTAAGAATTGGATGTAGCTTTCCAAACTCTGAAGAAGGCTATTTGCTCAGAGCCATTGCTGGTCTGCCTGGACTTTAACTTGCCCTTTATCGTACAGACTGATGCGTCAGAGGTTGGGCCAAAGAATCCAAAGTAATCCCTTGAGGGCAATTGATTTGCGGCTAATGGGTGGGGAGGGGAGTATAATGCCCTATTAATTTAGGATTACTAATAAGAATAAGTCTTTGTAGAGAGTAACTGGTGGGAGTGACTGGGAGGAAGCCCAGCCCAAGGAGAGTAGTTTTGAAAAAAAATGCAGAGAGATAGTGCTGAGAGAGGAAGAGTGATAAGGCGGAGAAGACTAGGAGGAGATAAAGTTAAGTGTTTTGCCCTGTGTGTGTGTATGGGGGGGGGGGGGGGGGGGTATTTCTTTTGGGTCTTATTTTCTTTTTGGATTTTCTGTTTGTAGTTATGGGTCTTTGGTTACCTGCAAGCCTCTGCCAAGTGACCTGAAGGAGGAGAAGGGGGATACTAGTTTAAAAAGTGAATCCATTGGCTAAGGACAAGGAGAGTTGCTGCTAGGAAAAACAGCAACTGTGAATGAAAGCTCTGGGTGGGCAGTGGAGAAACCCAGCCCAGGAGTGCAGAATAGAAGCCAGGGAGTATCCATCCCATAGCCAGGGTGGGCATCCTCAACTGCTTTTCGTCAGGAACATGATATAGGGAAAGAACTATCTTTAGCAGGGTATGAAAGTTTTGGGGCTCAAATTTTTAGTAGCTGTTGTTCTACATCCCACGTCCCATGCGGTCTTTACATTTTCTAGCCCATAGGGCAGTCCAGTGTGGTTGCAATGCATACAGACTTAAATTTCTAATCTCCGTTGGATTTGCCATTCTGAGGTTAGAACATAAGCACCGCCATACTGGGAAAAGACCAAGGGTCCATCAAGCCCAGCATCCTGTCTCCGACAGTGGCCAATCCAGGCCTCAAGAACCCGGCAAAAACCCAAAAACAAAACAAAAATTTAAATTAATAATGTTCAATGGACTTTTCCTTCAGGAATCTGTCCAAACCCCCTTTAAACTCAGCAAGGCCAACTGCTGTCACTACATTCTCCGGCAATGAGTTCCATAGTCTAACTACGCGCTAAGTATAGAAAACATTTCTCCTCTTTGTTTTAAATCTACCACATTCTAGCTTCATCTTATGTCCCCTGGTTCTATTATTGTTAGAAAGTGTAAACAAACGTTTCACGTTTGTCCACTCCATTCCACTCATTATCTTGTAGACTTCTATCATATCACCCCTCAGCCGCCTCTTCTCCAAGCTGAAGAGCCCTAACCGTCTTAGCTTTTCCTCATAAGGAAGTCCTCCCATCCCTTTTACCATTTTCGTTGCCCTTCTCTGCACTTTCTCCAATTCCTTTATATCTTTTTTGAGGTGAGGCGACCAGAACAGAACACAATACTCGAGGTGTGGTCTCACCATGGAGCGATACGACGGCATTATAACATCCTCGTGTTTGTTTTCCATCCCTTTCCTAATAATACTCAACATTCTGTGGGCTTTGTTAGCTGCCGCAGCACACTGAGCAGAAGTTTTCAACGTCTTATCAATGATGACTCCCAAATTCCTTTCTAGGTCTGTAATTTCTAACGCCGAACCTTGCATGACATAGCTGTAATTCGGGTTCCTCTTTCCCACATGCATCACTTTGCATTTGCCAACATTGAACTTCATCTGCCACTTGAACGCCCAATCTCCTAGTCTGGCGAGATCCTCCTGTAATCTTTCACACTCCTCCTGCAACTTGACGGCCCTGAATAACTTTGTGTCATCTGTGAATTTAATTACCTCACTAGTTACTCCTATCTCTAGGTAATTTATAAATATATTAAAAAGCAGCGGTCCCAGCACAGACCCCTGAGGGACCCCACTAACTACCCTTCTCCATTGAGAATACTGACCATTCAACTCTACTGTCTGCTTCCTATCTTTCAACCAGCTCTTAATCCACAATAATACCCTACCTCCGATCCCATGACCCTCCAATTTCCTCTGGAGTCTTTCATGAGGCACTTTGTCGAACGCCTTCTGAAAATCCAGATACACAATATCCACTGGCTCCCCAATGTCCACATGTTTGTTCACCCCCTCAAAAAAATATAGTAGATTGGTGAGGCAAGACCTCCCTTCACTAAACCCATGGTGACTTTGTCTCATGAGCCCGTGTTTTTGTATGTGCTCTGTAATTTTATTCTTGATAATAGCCTCTACCATTTTGCCCGGAACCGACGTCAGACTCACCAGTCTATAATTTCCCGGATCTCCTCTGCAACCTTTTTTAAAAATCGGCATTACATTGGCCACCCTCCAGTCTTCCGGTACCTCACCTGATTTTAGGGATAGATTGCATATTATTAACAGTAGCTCTACAAGTTCATTTTTCAGTTCTATTAATACTCTTGGATGAATACCATCCAGTCCTGGTGATTTACTACTTTTCAGTTTGTAGAATTGACCCATTACATCCTCCAAGTTTACAGAGAATTCGTTTAGTTTCTCGGACTCGCCCGCTTCAAATACCTTGTCCGGCATAGGTGTCCCTCCCAAATCCTCCTCGGTAAAGACCAATGAAAAGAATTCATTTAACTTTTCCGCTACGGCTTTGTCTTCCCTGATCGCACCTTTAACACCACCGTCGTCCAGCGGCACAACCAATTCTTTGACCGGCTTATTTATATGCTCTTCCACTGTTCTTGTCTACAACCATGCTGGAACCAGATATGGCACACTATGTGAAGAATTCTTAACATTACTCATTCCCTTACTTTTCCACTGTTGTTCTGAAGTCCACTGCTCTGGTCTGAGATGCTGATAAGAGGGGCCCCCATTTTGACCTTTTACTTACCCTAGCCCTGAAAGTTATCTTGGCTTTATAGAAAGATTTTCACAACCTGAGTTATCTGGCTTGGTGGAAAAGTGTCTGTATGACCTATAGGTATTAATTGTATCCTGCAAAGAAAGGTCACAGAGTATTAAATGTCTTCAGAATTGGCAACCTGTGACAGAGTTTTTACAACATATATAATTATGTTCATGGCCCCTTTGTAATGATTCTTGCAAATGTCATTTATTCAGTGATTTTGATTGCCCTTCTGCCATGTTGTCTTTTTCTATTTATTTTTTAAATTTTTCTTGTGGTTTGTGTTAGAATTTGTCTTGTTTTGGATTTTCAATAATAAAACACGGAATTTGTTTTTTTTTAATTGTGCTTTGTCAAATCTGGGCTTAGCATGCAGGAAAGTTCTGCTTTGAGAAACGCTAAGCCCAGATTCTAACACCTTTTAGTAAAAGTGTTAAATTGAACCTGCTGTACAAAGCCTTGGGTGAATCTCTTCATAAAGATAGTTAATAAATCCCAATAAATAAATAATTAAATAAATAAATGAATGAATAAATAAATAAATAACGCCCCTTAGATTGCAGACAGTGTAATGTTGTATTTAGAGCACAGATTTGAAAACCTGCAAACTATGGATTCCCCTGTCTACCATGTGACATCGAGTAAATCATTTTCCCTCCCACTGCAGGACTTAGTAAAGTCTTCAAAGACAGCAGAGACCCTGCATATCTCAGAAAATGCTTCTGTTCGCTAAGGTTTTTTAACTGACCCTCACTCTGCAGCATGTAATACATAATAAGCTTCATTACAGTATGCATGAGCCTAATTATCCTTTCTCAGATATGCAAGATTACTCTCTTGACATTAACATCTGAAATAGAAAGGAGTAAGTGTGTGGAACCACATGGAGCATACTCGTGGTATGATATTAACACAATCTAAGAACAAGTTAAAAATGCTTGCCCAGACTGACATCATCACATTGCTTCATTTAAAACTTAGGGGCTTTTTCACTAAAGCTAAATGCTCGCAAACAGAATTGGCATGCACTAAATGCTAAGACACCCATAGATATAAAATGGACTTCTTAGCATTCCATATGAGCTAATTCTGTTAGTGCATGCTATGCTTTAGAAAAAAGGCCCATTAATCATTTGATCCTTTATATTTATTTAAAATACTTATGACCTGCACTATCCACAAATCTAGGTGAGGTGCAATTTTTTTTACTGTTATCTGCTTGAACCTTTAGTGATTTGGAGACTATAAGAGGGTCAATATACAAAAGGGATTAACCGGGCAGGAGAGGCTCTCTGCCCAGTTAAACTTACTGAGCAACCCAGCCACCTCTACTCAGAGGCACTTAACCAATTAGAGCTGCTGAATTTTGCCAGCTAGGTTAGGGGTGGGCCAGAGGCGGAGTTAGGGCAGATTTGCAACTTAGTCAGTTAGAGGTGATATTCACTCTGCTAACTGGCTCAGTAAGTGCATAAAGTTAGGACAGCAAAACAGCTGTCCTAAATTTACGTTCCAAGTTAACCAGGAACCAGGCTCAATATCAGCCAGAGTCCAGTTAACTTACGGATCACCACACATACCAGGAACCATGCAGGACCCAGCATTGAATATCTGAGGTTAAGTCAACCCACAGCTGGAAGCGCTTATAAGCCATTTACTGCTGCAGGCTGAAAATTACCCCCTAAGTATTTTAAATAAAATAATTGTATCCATGCTTCGCGCTTTCCCACACAATGCAGGCTCAATGAGACTTACTTAGTAATTTGAAATACAAAGTTAATAGAATTTTAATAAAACAGTAGTAAAACAATGTAAAGTTGGGCTTAGTAGTGTATGATAAGTTGAGCTAGATAATATATGACTAGGATAAGAGGGTAGACAGGATAGGATAGTGTAATTTGGGAGAAAGGGTAAGAAGGGATACAATTAAGGAGAGATGGAAAGATAAGGATGGGAGGTTGGTGTTTAAGTCAGAACAGAATTGGGGGGTGGAAGTTGGCGAGATTAGGTTGGGGCATTTGGGTAGGCTTGCTTAAAGAGATGAGCTTTCAGCATTTTTCTAAAGGGTAAGAAGTCGTTTATTAATCGGATTGGTCTGGGTATAGCGTTCCAAAGCTGGCTGCCCAAAAAGGAGAAACTGGATGCGTAGTAGGTCTTGTATTTAATTCCTCTACAATTGGGAAGGTGTAGGTTAAAATAAGTCCGTGAAGAAATAGATCTATTTCTAGCAGGGAGGTCGATCAATTAATTCATGTAGCCAGGGGATTCAGGAGATGCATCATTCTGCTCAAGAAAGAAACAAATCTGCTTATGATAGAAACTTGCTTCTCAGATAACTCCCAAAACCTGTAAACCTGTTCTGAGCACATCTCTTGCTTCTTAGCTGTCTCTGTCTGGTATGGTTCAATAACCACACAAAATGAAAATCTCAGCAACACCACACCAAAACACTTAGTTTCCTTCATTTTTTTCAAAATGTTACTTTTAGCCCATAAAGAGTATTAGACTGGGCTTCCTTTATATCTGGAAAACCATCTTATGCACTTATCAACTGCCCATCCAATGAGGACGTGTGGAAGGGCATTTTCTAAAGGACGTCCAAGCCAAAATTGGGACGTGCAGCGCATAATGTCCAAATAAAAAAGTCCATCTCACTGCCATTTTCGAACAGAAAATACGTGAGAATGTCCAAAATGAACAGCGATTATTCAATCTACAACTCTTATTTTAAATACTGAGCCCTCCAGTAACAGGGAAATACCTATTGTACCTGACAATAGCCTTCAGGTGCAGGTGACATAAATATTTAGGTGCAGTAGGTAAATATGCTTCTGGAGGGCTGAAGTGGAAGTTGAACCTGGGCCCCCTGGTCTAGAGACCATTGCACTGACCACTAGGCTACTCTTCAGACCTGCTTGCTGCCTTCTTCAGAATGTCCATAATGCCTGTTACTCTGTTATCTTGTCTGCTGAGCCCTACAAAACCCACCCAAAACCCACTACCCCCAATGTACACCACAATAGCCCTTATGGATGATGGGGGCACACCTATATGTGGGTACAGTGGGTTTCTGGTGAGTTATAGAGGGCTCACAGTTTCCATCACAAGTGTAAGAGGTAGGGGGAGGTATGGGCCTGGGTCCACCTGTCTACAGTGCACTGTACCCACCACTATACTACTCCAGGGACCTTCATGCTGCTCTAATAGACCTGGCTATAACATCGGAGGCTGTCATACAGTCTGGTAAGTAATAATTTTACATTTTTTTAGTGATGAGAGGGGGTCAGTGACAACTGGGGGAGTAAGGGGGTCATCCCTGAATCCCTCTAGTGGTCATCTGGTCATTTAGGGCACCTTTTTGTGTCTTGTTCATTTGAAAAACAGGTCTAGACCAAAATGTTGATGCTTTTGATTTAGACATCTTGATTTTATTCCATTATGGCTGTGAAATGACCAAGTGTTAGGCACTCACTAAGCCCACCCTAATCCCACCTTTGAAATGCCCCAACACACTCCCTTGTGATTTGGATGCACTTCAGATGAAATGCATAGATAACCGTCTGCAAAACAGGTTTTGAAAATACCGATTTGGATGTTTTGAGAAGAAATCCATCCATCATAGCAAGATGGTCTACTGATGGGGGACACTTGCAAATTAGCCCCACTCACTGACCTTATTTCCTGAGGTGCTATGTCTCTGTTCAGTGATTGATATGTTGAACCTGTAAAAAGTGATTCTCGCACCTCTTGCTTCTAAGCAGGGTGAACCACTCTCCTAGCCAAGCAAAAGGAAGCACCATAACTTCTCCAAACCAGAGGTAAATCATGCGGGCTGACACACTAGAACTGGTGTGCAATCGAAGTGGGAGTTATCTTTCTTCTAGCCACAGCCTACAGTGTCCGGGGCACCATTGCACCAGAGCACACCTGATGGCACAGACCTGGAGCAGGGGCAGAGCCCCGATCAAGGGAGACCTCCCATATGGCTAGCAATGCCAGCACACTGCAAACCACTGCCCCTGGGGCTCTGTCAGCATTCCAAGCACCAGGAGATGGAATGACCGGCACACGCATTGTATTTGCCCAGATAAAATAACGTTAGTAGTAGGAACAACCTGCTTGAAATGAAGGGTTGTGCCAATGTCCTTGCCTACCCACTCACCTGCGTTAGCACCAGATCCTGAGACTGGATAGAGGAGAAAAGCCTAGGAGCACTATTCATTATGGAAACCTGGATCTGTTACAAAAACAACCCCATTCTAAATGATATCTGCCCCCAGGATACAAAGTTCTATACACTACAGGACACAGGAAAAAAGGAGGCAGAATAGCAGTGATCTTCAAATCCTTCCTCAAAACAGAACTCATTTCCAAATACAGCACCCCCAGCTCGAAATACTATCCTGCACAATACAAGATAACACACTCCAAGATCAACTCAGCTGTGTCCTCTTCTACAGGCCACCAAGAAAATGGTCAGACTCCCATCAAAACTTCACAGACTTCATCTCCAACAGATGCCTATCACATTCAAACATACTTCTACTCGGTGACCTAAACATACACCTAGAAAACATGAAAGACATAAGTGCCACAGAATGTTACAATTTCCTTCAGCAATGGAACTTCCATTACTCCTCCAACCTACCCACAACAAAGGCTACACACTCAATAGCCTATAAATTCACATAAACACACCACATAACGCACAAGCACATGCAATTGGAAGAAACACCATAGTCTGACCACTTCAAACTCCTTGCAACCCTCAACTGGATGGAAGCCTCCACCCAAATCACAACCATCCATACAACTTACATATCCCGAGGCAGAATCAACAACGAAACCTTCTAGAATAACATTTATTCCAATTGCTGGTCGCTACCCTACAATTTCTCACAGTTCCTAATATCCTGGGAGGGCAGATGCCTGACAATCCTCAACAACACTGCACTTTTGAAAACAAAGAAAATGGTCAGAACCAAGGTGTACCCATGGTATTAAAATGAACTAAAAGAACACTAAAGAGAATACAGAAAATTTGAAAGGCTATGGCAGAAGCACAAAACAGATGAAAACGAAACAACTGAAAATCAAAACTCAGACAATACAAAGCAAAACTAAGAACAATCAGATTCAACCACTACAGGCAAATAATTGGTTCAGACTACAAAAAACACATAAAAACTATATAGCATAATCAACTCACTTCTAACCACAGATCAACTGACATGCGAAATAGTAAACCTTCCTGGAGCACAAGAACTAGCTATTTTGAGGATAAAATAACATCAATGAGAACCTCCTTCCAGATAAATGACCCTGACTTGGAACTATACTTAGATAAACTAACCAGAAGGGAAGAGCCATTTGATATAGACGGCACTCCGACATAATAGCCCTGACAAAATAGCCCCGACCAAACAGCCTTGTAACAAAATAGCCCTTCACAAATTAGCCCCTAACAAAATAGCCCTTAACAAAATGGCCCAGAATAAAATAGCAATAGACAAAATGGTCCATCCCACAAAATAACCGTTGACAAAATAGCCCCTAGATAAAATAGCTCCCTTAACAAAATAGCCCCCTAGAAAAAAATAACACATCACAAAAAAGATGATAAACTACAAGTGAAATCTTCACCAGCATTGCATTGTATAAAGCATATATAAATAAACAAAATTCTATAGCTACCAACTGGTATTCATGATCTGTTCTATTGTTGAAGGAAACTATTCTTCTATCAACATGCTAATTTTAAAAAAAAACCAATATTGTCATAATTTTCATAGTCTTACCAACCTTATCCTGTTTGACAAGGTAAGATTATTAGGAAAAAAATGTGCATATTTTGAGGTTTGTTGGAATTCAATTATTATGATTGAGTTATATTACAATTGTTTTTAAATTGTTTGTTTATCATTATAGTACTGTTTTTAATAGGAATACAGTGCACTCCATTTAAGTGCACGTCGGATAAGTGCATGCTCTGTTTAACTGCATGCCGTACTTCGGTCCCGTTTTTGGCAACATCAATTTTTATGGGGACAAACTTCAGTTTAGCGTACCACTGATAAGTGCAAGATTCACTTATATGCATGGTTTAAGAGCGCTCCTCTGCAGGAAAGATTCTGCATAAGTGCGCGCATGGAATATGGAAGCCGATTGGCGCATGACAACCAATGAGATTTCAAATTTACTGCCCCTTTAACTGCCACAGGCAGAATAAGCGAAAGAATGTTGTTAGAGTGTACACTGGAGTCATCATCGTTATCGCGCAACTGTAAGACTTTAACACTGGCTGAACGAATAGAAGTTCTTAAAAAATTAGAAAACAAAGTCAAGCATCTATTGCTAAAGAATATGGTGTCAATCCCAGTCACATTTCACTTATCTTGAAGCAGAAAGACCAGCTTCTGGAAGACTGGCAAAACAAGACAAATCCACACCGGAAATGAAAACGGGCAGGAAAAGCTGAGGAGGTAGAAGATACTCTTCTTCGGTGGTTTTCTCAAGTCAGGAGCAGACAGTTTCCTGTCAGTGGTCCGCTGCTTATGGAGAAAGCTAATCAGCTAGCTGAAAGTCTTGGACTAACTGAATTCAAAGCCACTGTTGGATGGTTGGAAAGATGGAAGGAGAGGAAAAACATAAAATCCAAGAAACATCATGGTGAGAAACAAGACGCTGGTGACTTTGGTGCTGAAAATTGGGTTGTTTCAGTTCTTCCTACCATCTTGAACGAGTTTGCACCTCGTGACATTTTCAATGCCGATGAAAACGATCTCTACTGGCGAGCGATTCCTGATGGAACACTTGCATTCAAACAAGCCGAAACTACAGTAGGTAAAACATCGAAGGACCGACTGACGATCCTCCTTTGCTGCAATATGGATGGGAGTGAGAAGGTGGAACCACTCGTCACTGGAAAGATCAAACAGCCCCGTTGCTTCAAGAATGTTAAGTGACTTCCTGTGTCATATGAGGCTAATGCAAATTCATGGATGACTGGGGAAATTTGGAAGCAGTGGCTAAAGAAGTTAGACACTAGAATGTGGGCACAAAAGCGTCGGATTTTGTTGCTTTGTGATAATTGTGCTGCACACAGAGATGATGTCAGGCTGTCTAATGTCAAGGTGGTCTTCCTGCCACCAACACTACCTCTCTGATCCAACCTATGGTTCAGGGCATAATAGTCAATTTCAAACAACATTATCGGGCTCTTGTGCTACATCGTCTGATGAGCATTATGGATGACCAGACTGGCAAGGATAAATGTGCTGTTGAACTAGCTCGTAATCTATCACTACATACGCAGAAAAAAGCCTGGAATCATGTTACATAGGCAACCATTGTGAACTGCTACAAGCGGGCAAGCTTTGTTAGGGATGTGGAGAGGGACGAAACAGATGCAGCTGTTGCAAATGCGTCAGATGAACAGGCTATTGACATCCCAGCCGGTGTTACTGAAGAGGAGTTTCATCACTACACAGCTGTTAATTATGTTCTACAAACAGCTGACGACAGCACTGATGTCCAGATATGCGCCTACATGCAGGCAACAACGGCTGATGATGGAACAGATGATGAAATGAGCAGTGAGGCACATGCTGACGAAATTCAACAACCTCCTGTCACATTTGCAAGAGCGTTGGAGAGTCTCAACACCGTGCGGGCCTATCTGGAGGCCACTGGATGTCAGTGCTATGACAGTTTTTAGCATCTGGCAGATGTAGTCTATGGAACTCACAGACACAAGTGTGTACAGAGAACTATGACTGATTACTTCAAGTAAGCCCAACTTCAGTTAACTGAGACTGAATACTGTACATATAATAAACAGTACTGTACATATGTTTATCAGATGTCAAGCTTCTTTGGGTCACAGTGGTTACGTGCACGCTCTGGTTAACTGCATGTATTTCTTTGGTCCCAGACCCTT
This sequence comes from Microcaecilia unicolor, assembly GCF_901765095.1. NCBI lineage: Eukaryota > Metazoa > Chordata > Amphibia > Gymnophiona > Siphonopidae > Microcaecilia > Microcaecilia unicolor. Next base: position 505,582,393 of record NC_044031.1, read on the forward strand.
GAACTTAAGTGGATTGCACTGTATATATTTTATAGTATGCCACTTTGAAGACTGATAGTGGAATGGTAGGCAATCAGATTAAACCGAGGCTTCTGGTTGGATAAGTTCACAGATTGGGGTGTACCAGAAATGTGTATTTATTACACATCTCTGGTACACGAGCGAGCCTTCTCCGGAGTAGCCCCCACACTCTGGCATGCACTGCCTGAAAGGCTGCACTTAACAGAAGACTATCTCTAGTTCAGGGAGCAGGTGAAATCTTGGCTCTTCAACCAGGCCTTTAATGGAAGTAACTAACTTGTTAGTCTCACTCACACACACAAGGAGTGACTTGGGCTGCATATACTGTAGCAGGACATGTTTATCCACTCCTACCCTAGCTGAGATAATATTTAACCATTTCTCTGACCTCATTTGCAACTTTCTTTAATTCAATCACCATACTTTCTAATTCTTCCTACTTTCTTACCAATCTATATGTTCCATCTTTCCTTTACCCTTCACTATCAATTATAATGTTCTATTACGTATTATGTTGACATTGTAAGTAGCATACCATGCCATACTTTGTATTTTTTTGAATATTTTTACTTCTGTAAATGTCTATTGCTCATGTTTGATCTATTCTTACTGTACACCGCCTTGAGTGAATTCCTTCAAAAAGGCAGTAAATAAATCCTAATAATATTAATAAATTAGTGCGCGTTCAGGTTTCTTTTAATGCTCCTTAAATGTAGTGCACACCAAATCAACCACATGTGTTAACCTACAAATTAGCATCTATGAATTTTTTTTTAAAGCTTATCAATTGCCTTGATCTGTAGAGCCAAAGCGATGTACGTACACACCAGGAAAACACAAACGACCCCAGCAAATGCGAGGAAATCGAGGAAAGAACCAAATTTTAACATTATGCATTGCATATTACTGTATTAATCAAAGATGATATCATGAGAAATATAGTTCTGATATTTAATTACACTAGTGAAAATGTAAGCCGTATTGCTCACATAAGCAACCAGAATGCTTAGATCACTTTCTAAGGTTTTATTTCCTCAGACAACTGTAGCTACAGACAATGAGCTTGTCGGTATTGTAGGTAATAGTAATAAAACTAGTATTAGTTACGGGTTCCAACACAGTCTGTTTATCTTAACAAAGACATTTACCCAAATGGACTGTGTTGGTTGGAACTCTTAACCTAAAACTAGTTTTATCATTATTACTTATAAAATTAGTATTAAAAACTTTAGCTCAAAGTAAAGACTTCAGCAGACTTCCTGTATTCGAGGAAAACATCACCAGCCGAACCAAGAACTCCTATCTCTACTGCTACTTCCTGTTACCGCATAGGCGGGACATGATAGAGACAAGCCAGACACAAGACTTCCAGGGTCTGCTGGTGATCACTTCTCCTCGAATACAGGGATACTCTGCAAGTAAATTTGGTCAGATCCTATTGCAGTGTGTCACAAGGTAAATTTTCCCCCTGTCTGGTACTGTTCAAGTTAATTTGTCAGAGGCCATATTCTGGGAAGGCTGATCTGGCCCTTTTGTTGGGGGGCTAATTTGTCAGTGGCAATATTGTGAGCATGCTGTTTTGACAGTGGCTGTTATGTCGGGGGTTATTATGTTGGGAGCTTTTTTGCTTGGGGCTTTTTTGTAGGGGCTATTTTGTGTAGGGGCTTTTTTATCAGGGCTATTTTGTTGGGGCTTTTTTGATGGGGCTATTTTGACCGGGTTCTGACAAAGACAGTTGATGGTCATCATTCACACCCCGAAATACGACACTAATTTGGCAATTACTTCACAAAACAACCAAATCCCAGTGCTCACTGGACATTTGCCCCAGTTACTTGCTTAAGGAACCTCCTGCCCAATTCCTAGAAAGTATCACAACCTACTTAACCAAACTACTAACCACAGACATCTTCCCTGAGGAAAAAGGTAACATCATCCTAACGCCTATCCCCAAAAATCCCAAATCAAGCAAAAGCGACATAAAGAAGTTGACATTAGCTTCCGTACCCCTTATTGCCAAATTACTAGAAAGCATTGTCAATCAGCAACTAACAGAGTACCTACACAACTTCTTAATACTCCATGACTCTCAATCAGAATTTAAATCTCGCCACAGCACAGAAACGACACTAACCAAACTCATCGCCAACTTCAGAAAAGAAATCACTCAAGGCAGAAACATACTACTACTGCAATTCAACATGACCTCGGCATTCAACATGGTCAACCACAGCACCTTAATAAGAATGCTCAATAAGATCAGTGTAAATGGAACAGTTTTCCACTATTTCAAGAAATTCCTAACCAAGAGATCATATCAAGTCAAAATGAAAAATGAACTTTCCTCTACATGGAAAGCTCAATCAGGAGTCCCACAGGGGTCCTTAATTTCTCCAGTTCCCTTCAAATCATGATGACCCCTCTAGCCAAGACTCTCGACAATCAAGGACTTAACCCTTACATATACACAGATGACGTGACTATATATATCCCATTTGAAAATGACATCAAAGAAATCTGAAAGACAATCAAAATAAGCCCACTAGAAAACAGAAATAAGACTCAATTTCTGGTAATAACAGAACCATATGAACAAAATTCCTCACCCAACATAACATAAGTACACAAGTACAGAAGTAAGTACATAAGTATTGCCATACTGGGACAGACCAAAGGTCCACCAAGCCCAGCATCCTATTTCCAACAGTGGCCAATCCAGGTCACAAGTACCTGGCAAGATCCCAAAACAGTACAATATATTTTATGCTGCTTATTCTAGAAATAAGCAGTAGATTTTCCCCAAGTTCATTTTAATAATGGCTTATGGACGTTTCTTTTAGGAAGATATCCAAACCATCTTTAAACCCCGCTAAGCTAACTGCTTTTACTACATTCTCTGGCAACGAATTCCAGAGTTGAATTACATGTTGAGTGAAGAAAAATTTTCTCGGATTCATTTTAAATTTACTACATTGTAGCTTCATTGCGAGCCCCCTAGTCGTAATATTTTTGGAAAGAGTATGATTCATGTCTACCCATTCCATTCCACTCATTATTTTATAGAACTCTGTCATATCTCCCCTCAGTTGTCTCTCCAAGCTGAAGAGCCATAGCCATTAGAACTTTCCTCTAAGGGAAGTCATCCCATCCCCTTTATCATATCCCCTCTCAGATAATCTAAAACTACTAGGAGTAATCATTGATCAAACGCTATGCTCGAACCCTAGGTCACAAAGGTCATAATGAACAGATTTTACATGATGTGGAACCTCAGGAGAATGAGTTGAAATACTTTAGTGGGGAAGTTGTTTCTAATTCTCCTAACAACTTTCCCACTAAAGTATTTCAACTCATTGTTCAATCCACTGTTCTTACACACCAAGACTACTGCAGCATGCTCTACTCAAGTTGCAAAGAGCAAATCATAAAGAGACTCCAAACAGTCAAACATACAGCAACCAGATGTATTTTCAGGAAACCAAGATACGAAAGAGCTACCCCTCTACTACAAGCACTACACTGGCTCCCAATCAAAGCTCGCATCACCTTCAAACTCTGTATCGTGGTCTGACTCATAATCCACAGCAAAACACCTGCTTACCTATCAGATATAATCATCCTACCCATCAAGAACACACTAAAAGAGGCGAGGAATTACCTGACCCTTCACTAACCCAGCTGCCATAAACTCATCTACAAATCCATTCATGCTGCGTACGTCCCCTACCTAAGCTCCAAGATGTGGAACTCCCTACCAAAATCTCTATGACCCCTAACATTCCACACTATGTTTAGGAAACACCTCAAGACCTTCCTATTCAAAAAATTCCTACCCACAGACAACAAAATCTAACCAACCTCACTCTACAACTAACCACGCAGAATCGATGGATTATGACGAATTATGACCCAATAAGAACTTATTCCCTATCCCTTTTCCTCTTCCTGTCTATGAAAAAGAAAAAAAACAGGCAAGGGTGGAGGTGCGCTAATTCCCTACGTGAGAAAGATTGCAAAAGACAAGAAGTAGGGAGAGTTGGCTCTTCTCAAACAACGGAGGAGACATATTGATGGATAAAGAGCCCAGAGGTTGATGGCTTCTCCATGGAAGATTCTCGACTGGCCTGTGAACGAGCAGGTGCCTTCATTGCAAAAAAGTTCTTCTTGTGAGAATTTTTCTAGAAGCAGATTTTTCTCAGGTTCAACATGCTCATGCAGATGATTAAGGCAATCCCATTGTGCTCATGATCATATCTGAGCACAATACTTATAGGCCTGATCATAAGAGATGTTGAGTATGTATGTTGAAATTCTGGATTTTTCTGACACAATTCAGGCTTCAGCAAAAAGTGGACTTTGGAGACATAGAACAATATTTTAGAAAGGACTTCCAACTCAGAGTAAGGATGTCCACGTCAGAACATCACTGGTGGTGCTAGTATTTTAGAACAGAATCTGCTGACATAAAATCTATTGTACAATGCATGAGAAATGGGCATCCATGTACTAGTGACAGCCAGCATGGACACCCATTTTACAAACTAAAATGTCCAAACTATGAATGGGAATATCAAGGGACATGGACATAATTCCCCATAGCCATCCATGTGGAATAGCCTAATGGTTAATGGTTAGAGCAGTGGGCTGAAAACCAGAGAACTATGGTTCAAATCCTGCTGCAGCTCTTTGTGATTTTTTTTAATTATGAGCCCTCCAGGGACAGCAAAATACCTACTATACCTGAATGTGCACTGCTTCAATAGTCTCGGGGCTTATATGGAAGTAGGTATTTTTCTGTCCCCGGAGAGCTCACAATTGCAATTTAATAATCACAAAGGTTTGCAGTGGGATTTTAACTGGGATCCCCTGACTCTCAGCCCCTGCTCAAACCATTAGGCTATTCCTGCACACTGCATGTATGTCTATATGGCCAGTTTACAATACACGTCAATTGTTTCTGAAGCTGTCATACAGCATGGTATCCCTTGTTAGTTTCACATTTAGGCTGGATGGCAATCACTGGAGGAAGAAGGGGGTGACTTCCCTTAATCTCTCTAGTGGGGAGCTGCTCAATCAGAGCGCCCATCTGTAACCTGGACTTACCAGGTACCAAGTCTAAATACCAATATCCATCTTTTTGGACAAAGTCATCCCTTCCACTTCTGAAATCAGAGTTGGACATCCATATGTTGACCCTACCCTAGTCCTGCCCATAACACACTCAGCCCATGCCCCCTTGTCATAAGGATGTACTGCATTTTTAGACATTCATTTCCCAACTTTATAATATTGGGAATTGGATGTCCATTCAATATGGATGTCTAATTGTCAGCATTCAGTTTTCTAAAATAAAGGCTTTAGCCTCTTTTCTCTTTTAAAGCAGGATGAAAGATACAACATATCTGTACATAACAAATATCTATCTATCTTTGTACCACAGAAAGGCAGCATATCAAATCCATGACATTTTATAAACAACGAAAACAACTTTAAACCCCCCCCCCCCCAAAAAAAAAATATTGATTTAATGGGAGCATAGGAGCCAACTTTTCAAACGTATTAGGGGTGCTAAGCCCAGTAGAAATAACCCCTCCCTGGATACATGCAAGGAATTTTCTCAATATTGGGGGTGCTGAAGCACCTACAGCACCCACAGAGCCAGCTCCTATGAATGGGAGAGATTTGTTTTCTATCTTTTTGACTAAACAAGAGAAACAAAACTAAGGAGTTGAGAATATCATTGCTTGAGGGAAGAGTCGTGCATGCTCTGAACTTTATGCTAAGTTCTGAGTTGTGGGAGAGCAGATCCATCCCAGTACTAAAAGATGATGCCACCTACATGTGTGTCTGACTCAGTCCTGCTTGTCGATGGAAAAAAAAAAAGTTTACCACAGCAAGCACCCTACATATCAATTTACTATAGCTTATTTATTAGTTATTGATTTTTACATGCACTAACAGTGTGTGTGATGCTTCCTCAGGTCACATGGAAATACACTGGTGCATGTCAAATGAAGATTTCAAATATAATGCTGCTTAAAACGGGAACCCGTTTTAACCAGCCTCAGTGACAGGTTTCTGCATTGGATCAGTTTTCATACAACTCAAATATTTGAGTAAAATTAGCTAGGGAATAGAAGACATTTGCTTCCTGATTTGCTCCATTTTAATGACGTTAGGTCACAGTATTTGAAACTGGGTAGCGACAGAAGCAACAAACAATTAATTCTTCTGATCTGATTGCACCATTTAGCATACAAACACAAGCTGGGAATGGACATATATAATCATGCAATCATAAAATTGTTCTCTTTAGTGATTGCTAGTGCACAATGTTTCCACTCAGCCCTGGTTATCCAAATGAGTCCTATAAAAAAAAAAGAAAAACAGCTGAGCTGGCTGCTGCCTGTAACCTTGTAGCCTCCCTTTATCCTATTGTTCTGCTGATGGACATATAGGGTAATGCAATCCAAAGGCAAGGCCAGCCTTCAGGCGATATAGGGATAGTGCTGCATATTTACTTTGTGTTCTGCATGTAATCCTTGATATTTCTCATATCAGACTGATTTACTGGAAAAACATTACATGTATGTCAAATTTACACCTTCATCTTCAATAAGGTATAATATTATTTGTTATAAAACGCAAAAGTCTATGTTGCAAGCCACAATCTTTGCTTATCTTTCAGAGACAGGAAGTTTCTCTTCTTGCTTTTGTTTTTAGCCAGTAAGGGACGTCTTGTGCTGTGGTGAAAGTCATGGCTGCTTTCTGGAGAAAAGGTAATCTATTATTTTCTTAACTTTTAAATTAATATATTATTTAAAAAATATGTGTTTAACTATGCAGCCCTGCTATTAATACTGGCTACCATTCATTTACATCTCTTGCTGGCCACAGGGATACTTCAAAATATTTGTGATTTATCCAAAGCATTTACCATAGCATTCTAATGAATGGAAAACATAAAATGAGTCAATTTTTTAATAAACAAAATTCCTCTTAAGATTACAGCATGGTTTCAAGTGTGCCATGTTTTAAGAAGAATCATTATGAAAAATATCTGGAAATGCTCGTATTTGGGATGGCTTGGGTGATCTTCAATGCAATTCTCTACTTATCTGAATAACAATTTTGGGTTTTGCAAACAAGGAGCCAATACAACACTGTATTTTAGGATATAAGAATTACTGCAGTAAACTTCCTAAAAAGCATTGGAATTTTCTTACAATATTGTACAGTACATTGTTAACCAGTACAAATGATGTTTGAAAAAATCTAATGTGTTTGGATATTAGGGGAAAGAAATAAGGGCCAGATGTCCAAAGTGATTTCACCACATACATGTGCAAAGCAAAATGATTTGAAGATGTTCTAGTATTAACCCCTCCTTCAAAAAGAAAGCCCTTCAAATCTCTAAAACAAATGACTCTGTAATAACACCTTATTTTATTGTTATCTTCTTGGTAGACAATGCATCAGAACTATTTCAAAAACTGGTAATAATTGCAAAATAAAAATCTATTGAAGCAATTTTTTGTTGTTTAGAGGGTTCGTTATTTCTCCTGCCTTACAGGTGTGAAACAAATGTGATATTACATATAATATACTTGTAGGGTATTTAGGGCCTCTTTAACAAAGCTGGGTAGTAATTCCTACACAGTAAACGAAAGGAAGCTCATAGGAATTGAATGGGCTTCCTCTCATTTAGCGCCCCTTTTACTAAGTGGTGTAAGCTCAATGTGGGCTTACTGCTCACTCAACAGGAAGTACCGCCGGGCTACCGCAGCAGCCCAGCAGTACATCCCCCCTAGCGCACCATCATATCCAGCACTACAGTGCCAGAGTGTACCCGGCAGTAATCGGGCAGTGCCACACACTGAGCAATTACTGCTGGGTTAGTGCTGGAGCCCTTAACACCACCTCAATGGGTGGCAGTAAGGGCCCCCCCCCAAAAAAAATGGCCATACGTCAAGTGATTTACTTGCTGCACGACCATTTCCTGAAGGAAAGAGAGACTTCCCTTTTACCTGCTGCAGTAAAAGTGGGCCTCAGCACACATGTAAAACTTGCGCTGATGCCAGCACAGGTCCCCTTTGGCTGCAGCTTGGTATAAGGGGCCTTTACTGCGCAGGAATCACTACCGCAGCTTTGTAACGGAAGCCCATAATGCACACATAAACTGTTTTCCAAACTGAGCTTAGATTGTTGTTGTTGCTTTTTTTTTTTTTTTCATTTTAATATATCAGTAGGATGGCAGGAAGGACACAATATAGGGTGTACTTGTGTCAGTTTGTTTTTTTTAATTATTCAATTTTTATTGAAAACTTATGAAGGAATAACAATACAAAAATAGAATCCATACATACATAACAACAAGCATGTCAAAGATACTACTAATCCAACACAAGTTCACATTGGTGTTTTTTTCTTGTTTTTTTTTAATTATTATTATTAAGGGCATATTTAACATGCTCTGTGCTTATATCCCAATACAGTTCACTTTTTAAACTTTGAGATAGGGTGTTAACAAATGTATTACATGTGATGTTATGGCCCATGTTAATACAATTAACCCACCCCAGAACCAGCAAACCACAACCAATGGTCTTAACTAAGCTATGCATTTTAGATATTATTTTGCTGTTTTAAATTGTCCTAAATAATTTAGGTGTAAGGAAGATGTTGCATTTGAGTTAACTAACAGAGAAATGCAATGTTATTAGCCCCAGACGAAAACTCTGTCCATGAAGTTTAATTCTAATGTTCCTCTCCCTTGTATTAGCAAGAGCACATTTAAAGACACCCTCACCAATATGCACCAAATATACCCTTTGTGTGATAATCCCATTTCCTGTTTTTCTGAAACTGATAAAATAATATCAGTTAGCTGTGAATATTGTGTGCAAAGTCTGAGTGCTTAATAGCATGATATTACTGATTATATAATGACTGAAAATTTAAAGCGCCTTTCAATGTACAATCACAATATTCACACCCTGTGAACTTTAAACATTGATGGGCAGTCAATTTTTAAAGAAGTACATTTAATTCAAATACAAATCAAAAATAAATTCATTCAATGAGCTTTGCTTTGCTTAATTTTAAAATGTAATATCCTTTGCACATTATATATTTGTGAATAAGTAATATACTAGTTAGAAACTTGAAGTTGTTTTATTAAATGGGCATATGAAAACCATTGTCAAAGTAAACATTCATATTTATGGTAATATTTTGCAACCAATTATTTCTTTAATCAAATATTCCATTAGTTATTATACTCATTAATCATTTTTTGCATCTCATTTAAATAAGGAGTCCTAGCTTTCTCCTCAATTTCTCCTTGCACTGAAAGGACCTGCATGTAGCATACATTTGTCTTCCTGCTTTGCAGTATTTTTCTCTTTGCAGCTTATATTGGCATTACTGGAAACCCACTGAGAACCCAAGCAAACAATAATTCTTTCTTTTTCTGACATACCAGTGACTTTTTGTGCTTCACTTTATCAATGTTCTTGTAATATAAATATAAAATTATAACTATCTGTATCATCATTCTAAAGTCCGAATGCAATCTTTACTTGTTTTCCCTCCTAAAAACATAAAGTAAAATTCATTGCTCCTTTTTCCCAACTAAGACTTTGGAAGCAACCGTCCCAACAGAAGGATGCCAATTTCCAAATCAAACTGGGAAACAGCTGGATTTCTAGAACAGGGATTCCATGCTTCATGAATGACTTATGCTTCACATTTGAAGGAGTATCTATACAGAAAATCATCCAGTTCCCTTACAAAGAGAAAATGGATTCTTAGAGAAGCATTTTGCTTAAATATATCTTCATCTCACTCTGTAATTATGCAATGCAGGTGGAACCTGATAATAATACGCCAACAAAAATGTTATTTCACATAAAGTTAAGTGAGCTCATTCTCTGTATTTTTGTGTTTACACTAACATAATTTAAGGGTTTGTTATCAATTGTAATGATGAGACTGCATGTGTTCCTATTAATAGTACAGTTCATATTAGAAATATTTAATGAAAGTGTTCTTTACTATCTGATAGATATTTATAAATGGACTTTCTATTTTGGCTTTCCTCTTGCCTTTAAGCACATAAAGAGTTCATTAAACACTTCTTAAATTAAACTCACATCTCAACTTGCTTTCTTATTTACTCTCTAGCAAAATATTGTGATTGAAAGCAACTATCTCTTACTGCTGTTCAACTACCCCCCTCCCCCGGCTTAAAGTCAGCTTACCAACTAAAAATAATCTATTCCAATTTCATGTTCATAGCAAAGTCAGGGGCCCTTTTACTAAGGCGCAGTAAAAAGTGGCCTGCGGTAGTGCAAGCGTGTCTTTTGGGCCCACGCTGGGTCATTATTTACATCATCTAGGAAAAAGGACCTTTTTTAAGGGGCCGGAAAATGGACATGCACTAAAATTGAAACCAGTGCATGTCCAGTTTTGGCCTGAGACCTTACTGCCACCCATTGACCTAACGGTAAGGTCTCACACGCTATCTGCTGTTTGCCGCTGGGTAAGTGGTCCGCGGTAGAAAATATACTCAGAAATAAAGGTGACCTAGGCTTACTCTGAGTAGCATATATAACATGATCAATAATTATTTTCCAAACATATCATCACCAGTAATAGAAGCAATCTCTTTGGGCACCTGCCATTTTGTTTAATACAAGTGTATCATAGTGTAAAACCGAGCTTGACATACTTATCACTAATGGCAAGTGATTTCACGTGTCTCTTCTTGCATTCAGGAGTTCTGAGCCTGCTAGACCACACTATGTACCAACTTACAAAGGATATGGTCCATAGGGGTCTTTTCTCTCTGTGGAAAAGAACCTTTCAGAGTATGATTCAAAGAGATTTCATATCGCATGAGTGTAAGTCTATGTAGAGCTATGACCTAAGTTCTACACAATCTCAGAGCTGTGTATATCTGAAGATATTGAGCCAGCTGCTTTACCTCAGGCTGCAAAATTATGCTTGACCTCAATATTGTGTCCCAAGGAGATTTAATCCCATACGATTCTCTTCCTCTCTACGAGTCTCTAATGTGTCTGTACACACGAACCTTATTCTACTACAACATTACTGTATTTGTTCATACCGGAACTGGTGAACGCCTTTACGGTACTATGTAAGCCACATTGAGCCTACAAATAGGTGGGAAAATGTGGGATACAAATGTAACAAATAAATAAATAAAAATAAAATAAAATACAAAATGTGTTTTTAATTTTCTTATTCTGCCACATGGAGACCTATATGTGCTTAGGGTTCATAGCCCTGAACTGGTCTTTTGTGCACATTCTTTGTTAAACTGTAGGGCTTGCTTACTAAAATGCGGTAGGTTTTTTTTGCACTTATATTGGTTAACAGTTAAAATTAACAAACAATGGGCTCCTTTAACTAAGCGGTGGTAAGCCCAACGTTGGTTTACCGCTAGCTATAGAGGAAGTACCACCAGGCTACCACAGCAGCCCGGTGGTACTTCCCACCCCTAGCGCACTGTCATTTCCCGTGCTACAAAAATGTATTTATTTTTGTAGCGCTGGAGTGTACCCTGCGGTAATCAGGCAGTGCTGCTCACTGCCCGGTTAACGCTGAGTTAGCAAGAGACCCCTTACTTCCACTTCAATATCAGAAAGCGAGACTTCCCTTTAACCAGCTGCAGTAAAAGGGGGCCTTGGCGTACATGTAAAACACGCACTGACGCCAGCGCCGGCCCCCTTTTGCCGCAGCTTGGTAAAAAGGGGCCCAGCAAGTACAAAGGCTGTGTGGTAATTGTTGGGGGAATGTCCAGCAGTTTTCACATAGACAACTTCCCTACCTCATGTTAATTTCAAGCACAATACAAGTCAGAAAGTATTTTTCCACTAAGAGAGTGGTAGATACCTGGAATGCCCTCCCGTGGGAGGTGGTGGAGATGGAAATGGTAATGGAATTCAAAAATGCGTGGGATAAACAAAAAAGGAATCCTGTTTAGAAGAAATGGATCCACAGAAGCTTAGCAGAGATTGTGTGACAGCACCAGCAATTGGGAAGCAAAGCCAGTGCTGGGCAGACTTTTATGGTCTGTGCCCTGATTGTGACTGGACAGATGCAGCATCAGTAAGTGGAGAACAAGGCCAATGATGGGCAGATTAGTACGGTCTGTGCCCTGATCATGGTCGAACAGATTTGGATGGGCTGGATTGGAGCTTTTCAGGGGCTTCAATGACAACGTCAGAAATTTTAGAACAAGGACAGTGCTGGGTAGACTTCTACGGTCTGTGCCCTGAAAATGGCAAGGACAAATCAAGATCAGATATACATATGAAGTATCACATACCATGTGTAATGAGTTTCTCTTGTTGGATGAACTGTACAGGTCTTTATCTACTGTCATGTACTATGTTACAATTAGCAAGAATGTACCTAATTCCACTTTTTGAGGTGGGGTTATGTGTACCTAGGTTAACTACACTTTTGACAGTTACACCATGCAATGTACCATGTACCAGCAGCAATGTACAGTCCATGCCAAATCTATACCCATACTCCACCCAGTCCCCACCCTATCTTACACTAGCATTTAATGTGGGGTACTTACTGCACTAGCTCATTGTAATACTGCTTAGCTCATGTTAGTAAAGATGCCCCTGTATTTCCTTAATCATAATGGTTTCCCCATGATAATTAAAGAACAAGTGATAAGCATGCAGTACATGTGCTATTAAGGGTTGCATTTCTACACATTTTTCTCTCATTTTGCACATACATATCCATGTTCCTTTGGATACCAAGCTCTAACATGGATAGCTTTGAAGATTAATGCTGCAATCTAGGCCTTTGGTTCAAAAGAATTTTTTGAGAGGCAATTAATGATGACATCTTTTTGAAAACAGAGCTCCAACTAAAATATTTAACACAGCAAAGTGGCAGATAAACTGGAAATATGGTACAGTAGGAAACTGTTGAGAAAACATTGTATGGAGACACCTCTGCACTGGCACATAGGTGTTTCAAAATGGCAGGAAATCTTACAGCTACCTAAGATCTCCAGTAGAAAAGTCAATACTTTATTGTATGCTAAGCGTTAATATTCATGCTTTTGACTTTTAGCAATCTTGATGTGCACTCCTACTGTATGCTTTTTTCTAGATTCAAGTAAGGGTACCACATGAAACTGATAACATTTGTTCTGATTCATGACTTAGGAGAAGTAGCTGATTAAACTCATGTCAACGATCATACAGAAAAAGTGTCATGGAAGGTTGCTGTACATAAAGAAGTGTAGGCTCTCCTGGTTTGTGTATATATTTTATATTGACCAACTTTTAAATAGTATATTTATGAATGTTATCATGTTACTTTCTATTTGTATATTTAATAACACACACACACACACACACACACACACACACACACACACACATATATATATATATATATATATATATATATATATATATATATATATAATTCCACATACACAGATGACATCTACAATGTATCTCTCTCTCTATGTACACACACATTTTAAACAATTGCTTTAATCCTTAACATTTTGAAATATTATGCATTATGTATGGAAAACAGTTTTGCATTTCAAAAGCACAGAAAATATACATTTTTAAATTGATACACTAGGTCGACACGCAAGATCTTACATGTTCATTAGATTAGCCCATATTACATTTCAAACCAGGTGAAATAAAATCTAAAGTTATATTTATTCTAAGGCATGAGCAAGAAGCCATACATTTGTGTTACTGTTGTACAGTTCAGATAATGGAATATCAAAATGCTTCAGAAAGCTTCCAGTCAAATATTAAAGCTGAAGGCGTACAGTCCCAGATGGTGGACCCAGAAGAGAGTGCAGTCTTTATTTCTATAAGTCCTCTTCGACCATGCATGGACATGCAAAAAAAAAAAAAATAGATAAAGCTGCAATCTGCTAAAATCTACTCATGTAAACTATATAATAGCATTTGCAATGTCCCCTTTCTGTCATCCAGTGTTGCCATCACATTCTCATTTCTGCTGCAGTCAGGTGAACTGTCAAGGAGCTATTAGAGATGTCTGCACTGAAGCCCAAGCCAAGAAAAATCTAGACTGTTATTTCTTTGGTCAATAAATGTCAAGGGTTCTTTGTGTCTCCTCCCCCCCCCCCCCCCCCCCCCCCCCGCCACACTCTTGTTTTAAATGCCTTCTATTTTCTTACATTATCTCTCTGTATGTATGTATGTATTATGTATAAGTTCCCTAAAAGAGAAAAAGATTTATTTTGAATGAGACAGGAGCTATAGAAATCTTATGAAATATTCATTTTCTCTCTCCATGTATAGATATGTGATGTATATATACTTACTTTACTTTAATTGAGCTCATACCTCTATCAAAAGCTCAGGGTGAGTTACAACTCAAAATATCAAATTACCAATAAAATTAAAATAAATGAGGGGGGAGGGGTTATCATCATGGGCTACCGTTATCAGTAACTAGGAATTGCATAAATTGGGACCTGTGCTAAAATAGCATGAGTTGTGTTAACATAACCCATCTTTAATGGTAGCGAAGTTGATAACGTTCCCCTTATAACAGTAAATTAAACCAACATAACAAATATCCCTTACCCGTACACCACCATACAAATAGAAAGAAAAATATTTCTTCAATTCTATGCTGTACAGCTGTCAGTCTCCATTTAAAATGGATAAAAATCCTAAAACAATTATGTTTTGATTAAGTATTGCAGACTCATCTAAGATGGAACTAGAACACTGTATCTTTAGAGAAACTGCACCTCATACATAGAAAAATGGGCCACAAATGGGGTATTTCTTAGTTTCCTTGAAACAGCATATTGTGGTTATGCATCAGCTCTCAGAGAGGTAATAGAAATAAAATCGTTTGCCCATTTAAAAAAAAAATAATAATAATTTTGTTTTGTGCATTTAATTTGGGAATGATTCCATGCACTTTTTATGTTACTGATACATGTTAAAGTTTTCATGCATTTCAACATGCTTCACAGCAGATTGCCACCTATCTAAAACCTTCACAAGAAACATAACCCTGTATCTTTAAATGCATCTCGCTTATAGCACTGGCCTATATTTAGTTCCATCAGCTGCATCGCTTTACCATTTCGTCACTTTAAAATAGGTAACCCTTTATGTTTGGTTTGTAGCTTGAATGGATGGCATAATGAAAAGCGACTGAATTCATTCATTTTCTGCCTTTTTTTTTTTTCAGACAATAAATTAATCCTCGGTGTGTATTTCCTGAAAATATCAAATGTATTTACAGATTGCTAGACAGTGGGTTTCTCTGCAAACAACCTTCTACCATTATCTTATATCCTCAGTACTCCAGGCGCTCACATTAGCCATAATCAGAAAACTGAATTCATGATCAAGAAAATAAAACCACGTCTCTCTCTCATTCTTTATTATTTCTGTAAAGGCTGTGAATAGTTTTTAAAGGAGTTAATTTTTGAGGAATTTGTAACTCTTTTTCTCTAGCCATGCTCTTCTCTATCTACCATCCGTCTGCAGAAATATGCAACATCTGTAATCTATGAAGAAATTTGATACTACACACAGTTTGAAGAATCTGGAGTTTACTGCTGGCAAAGATTATTATACAGTAAATATAGGTTCCCCCTATGCAATCCAGATTAAACAACGAGCTCTATTGCTTAACCAGTGTTTGCAATTTATTGCTCTCCGCATTGATGTACCTATAAATGACATCAAGTATTTTGTTTGTGAATATCTGCCAGAGTGGACAAATGAAGGTGTCGCTGGGTGGGTAGCTCCATTGGGACATTTGTCCTATTCCTGCTCTCAATCCAAATACAATGGGAACAAAGTGGAGTGCGTACGAGTCCAGCTGCCTTCTTGTGAGACCGCCTAGCTCACCACTACAGCAAAGTCAGTTCACATTCGTTCATCAGTGGCCAATCCATAAGATGACAATGCAAATTGTGTTAAAAAATATATCCCTCTTCTGCAAGATAACAAATCATGTCAGTTGGTGGGAGGAGGGTGGGAGGGAGAATTGAAAAATTGTTGCCTTTGTGTAAGCTACATTTTTCGTAGTAAAATCACATTAGTATTCAAGGCCTACTTTTTAAGTGTGACATTCTTCTAAGGAACACAGGTAGGCTCTTTGCCTTAAATTGATCATACAATGTCCGCTTGAAAAGCTGAGTGTTGATGTTATTTTTCAGTCTATTCAATTATATTTCATTTAAGCATATAATTAATCATTTTTACTGTGTTGAAATGAATGGAGTCAGCAGTGTGATTTAATTAAATGTGAAATTATTATACAGTAAATATAGGTTCCCCCTATGCAATCCAGATTAAACAACGTGCTCTATTGCTTAACCAGTGTTTACAATTTATTTCTCTAAAAGGTTACCTTTCTTACTTACTTTGTAGCTGTCTTTAAGTTTCACCAATGCTAAAGTAAAATTATACATCCCTATATGATTGTAGATATATGTATAGAAAGACATGGATATAAGATATCCTTGAAATCCTAATAATAATAATCATAAATAATAATAAATTCTCCTCTATCTGATTTGGGGAAAAAAAAAGTCTTCCTCCATTTTGTGTTTCAGTCTGGTAATCAAGCAATTAGTCCACAAAATGGAGGTGCACTGCCTTGCTTATTTTTGCACTCTGTGTGTTTCTGGGTAGTTCTACCTGTGCATTGCCAGCATAAAAGCCTGCAGTGGATGCTGTCAAAGTGGCCTCTAAAGCATGTTTCCAGGATGCTGAATAAATGACTACTGACTTAAATGAAACCTCAAGAGAACTGGGACCTTGAAGATGATGTTAAACTTCAAAAAATTAAAGGCAATATGCCTGTGCTTCCTTGAAATTGTTCCTTACGATTCAGTGCAGTTCCTATCTCTGAACAGGTCCATCCTTGACTGAAACTGCTTATTCCTTGCATAACAATCCACTGGCTTTTATGGCTAAAGAGAAAAAGCTAAACTTTGCTGTTATGCTCCCTTTTTTTTCTTTTTGAAGGAATTTATGTTCCCACATGTTCCAGCCTTCCACAGACAATTCACAACATGTCTAGCAAGCTATCATACCAGAAATACAGTATGCTTGTCTCTTTACATATAACGCAGCTTTTGAAGCCTGCAGAATTTGTCATGCGAGAAGTGGAGCTCAGCACTTGAGAAGGGGAAAAGCGGGAGCCTCTTTTCTAATGCTGTGCTGCCATGTCTGCACTTTTTTTCTTTGCAATTGCATATTTATCAGGCTATGAATTATTTATGAAGATGGGGGGGAGGTAAAGAACAAAAAAAAAAAAAAACATATGCTTGGGAAGAGGAATACCTCTTGCACATACCAAGTCTTTAAGAGGATTTCTGCACATAATTACATTTTGATTCTCCATTGTGCATTCTCTTTAGCTTTTGACTCTTCCAAATTTTAGGTGATAATTTAGGGGAAGGAAATGGGGTTTACCCTTTCAGGTTTGTTTATCTTTTTGCCCCTTCCTTTTTTTTTTTTTCAAACCGAAGTCAAAGTATTTTTCCGCTGATGTGAGCTGAGCATTTCCATAACATATTAACCCTTCTACCACCAGGCTGCATCATTGCCAGGAAGGTTCTGACAGACCGAGGAATGGATTAGTGAAGCATTTTATAAATTAGAAATGAAACAGTCAACACAAAGCCTAAAGTCAATAATGACTTACAGCAAATCTTTGCCATAGCGCTAGCCCAGTTAAAAATTTTGTTTTAGCTGTAAATCGGACCTTGGTGTAGTGTCTAATGTTAAAATGATGCCTGGGTCTGATGTCCATTACATGCCCATATTATTTTGCAGCTAAGTGCAGAGCAAACAACTTACACCTCAACCAGAAAAAAGAACCTCCAATTTTTCCTCCCTTATTCTGAAAAGGGCCAGAGAAACTGATTTGTCATGCTAGGAATACTATTTCATATTTTCCTGGTGAAAAAGCACCATATCATAGCGTTTCTAGAAAATATGGTACAGCCCTAACCAACAATATATTTTCCTTTATAAAGTATGACATACCGGTAAATGAAGTGTGCTTTGCAGAGCACAGGAAATAATAACACCTTGATAGAAACTGATAGGGGCATTGAGAGTCTATGCTAGGCCAAAAGATAGGAGAGTAAATAGCATTTGCTCAGATTAACAATTGCCAGTTTAATATTTGACTATTTCATCTTCTTTTTATTGAGTTTAAGGGAAAGTAATATGCATTTAATAGTATTCTGCAATTATTAGATGAAAATTAATATGAATAGCTGTAGCACCACTCTATTTGGATGCAAGCTAGAGACAAACACAGATGTTATTCTTTCTATCAGCATGGTGATGCATACTGCATGATATTGTATGTAACTGGACCAGCAGTGTATAAAAATGTTTAGCCTAATTAGTCCCTAATGACAGTGACTTATGTCCTTACAACAGTCGATTTGTTTCCTAGGTTTTAAAAGTAGATTATTTCCATGGTGCAGGCTTAGTGTTAGCTGTTGAGAAAACCACAAGCACTGCACTTCAACCTACATTTGGGATTCAAGCCAAGGGTAATCTGATTAAAAGGGCAGTTTTTAGTACACTGTGAAGTTTTAAAAGTTCTGCACAACCCAATAGAGCAGCTAAACACATTTACACATACACAAATGCACATATATACATAAATACCTAGGCATATATATATATATATATATATATACAGTGGGGGAAATAAGTATTTGATCCCTTGCTGATTTTGTAAGTTTGCCCACTGACAAAGACATGAGCAGCCCATAATTGAAGGGTAGGTTATTGGTAACAGTGAGAGATAGCACATCACAAATTAAATCCGGAAAATCACATTGTGGAAAGTATATGAATTTATTTGCATTCTGCAGAGGGAAATAAGTATTTGATCCCTCTGGCAAACAAGACCTAATACTTGGTGGCAAAACCCTTGTTGGCAAGCACAGCGGTCAGACGTCTTCTGTAGTTGATGATGAGGTTTGCACATATGTCAGGAGGAATTTTGGTCCACTCCTCTTTGCAGATCATCTCTAAATCATTAAGAGTTCTGGGCTGTCGCTTGGCAACTCGCAGCTTCAGCTCCCTCCATAAGTTTTCAATGGGATTAAGGTCTGGTGACTGGCTAGGCCACTCCATGACCCTAATGTGCTTCTTCCTGAGCCACTCCTTTGTTGCCTTGGCTGTATGTTTTGGGTCATTGTCGTGCTGGAAGACCCAGCCACGACCCATTTTTAAGGCCCTGGCGGAGGGAAGGAGGTTGTCACTCAGAATTGTACGGTACATGGCCCCATCCATTCTCCCATTGATGCGGTGAAGTAGTCCTGTGCCCTTAGCAGAGAAACACCCCCAAAACATAACATTTCCGCCTCCATGCTTGACAGTGGGGACGGTGTTCTTTGGGTCATAGGCAGCATTTCTCTTCCTCCAAACACGGCGAGTTGAGTTCATGCCAAAGAGCTCAATTTTTGTCTCATCTGACCACAGCACCTTCTCCCAATCACTCTCGGCATCATCCAGGTGTTCACTGGCAAACTTCAGACGGGCCGTCACATGTGCCTTCCGGAGCAGGGGGACCTTGCGGGCACTGCAGGATTGCAATCCGTTATGTCGTAATGTGTTACCAATGGTTTTCGTGGTGACAGTGGTCCCAGCTGCCTTGAGATCATTGACAAGTTCCCCCCTTGTAGTTGTAGGCTGATTTCTAACCTTCCTCATGATCAAGGATACCCCACGAGGTGAGATTTTGCGTGGAGCCCCAGATCTTTGTCGATTGACAGTCATTTTGTACTTCTTCCATTTTCTTACTATGGCACCAACAGTTGTCTCCTTCTCGCCCAGCGTCTTACTGATGGTTTTGTAGCCCATTCCAGCCTTGTGCAGGTGTATGATCTTGTCCCTGACATCCTTAGACAGCTCCTTGCTCTTGGCCATTTTGTAGAGGTTAGAGTCTGACTGATTCACTGAGTCTGTGGACAGGTGCCTTTCATACAGGTGACCATTGCCGACAGCTGTCTGTCATGCAGGTAACGAGTTGATTTGGAGCATCTACCTGGTCTGTAGGGGCCAGATCTCTTACTGGTTGGTGGGGGATCAAATACTTATTTCCCTCTGCAGAATGCAAATAAATTCATATACTTTCCACAATGTGATTTTCCGGATTTAATTTGTGATGTGCTATCTCTCACTGTTACCAATAACCTACCCTTCAATTATGGGCTGCTCATGTCTTTGTCAGTGGGCAAACTTACAAAATCAGCAAGGGATCAAATACTTATTTCCCCCACTGTATATATATATACAGTATACTCATTGCTTTCTGACATATGTACATATGCTCACAGAATCTGTTTTCTGTCTCACACACACATATACATATACATGTACACACAGAATTCTCGTCACCATTTCTCTCTCTGCCCCCATCTCTCTCACACATACACACACACACAATTCTCGTCACCATTTCTCTCTCTCTTTCTCACACATGACATACACATGTACACTACAAGCATACATAATTCATGTCACCAGTTCTCTCTCTCTCTCTCTCTCTCTCTCACACACACACACACACACACACATAAAAATGTCAGTACCCTATCTTTCACAATGTACAAATATTCAGCCTAGTATTCAAAATGGTTTGTCCATTTAGCAGTGGCCACTAAAACATAGACTCTGTGTCTATGAATTTTCAGTTGCGATACTTAAGAGACCATTCCAGCAGTATCCAGATAGTGTCAGAGTGAGCAAACAGGCTGTCCTAAACGTATCCATATTGCTATATATAGAGTAGATAGTGTCTGACTACCTCTGGCTATTCCTATAGAAATATCCATGAGATAAATATGCGTGAGATACATTTGCATGCACTACCTCGACTGTATGCAAATCTATTTCTTGCATAATCATTGTGGGTATCCTGAAAACCTGACTGGTTAGGTGTGTCCCGAGAACTGGGTTCAGAACCCCTGCTATATACATATATCCACCACCATTGCTTCTGCAGATAGCAATGCAAATATATGTAAAATATTTAAATACTGTGACCAGACTGTGGTTTATGCTAGTCTAGAATAAGCTGACTGCTTATTCTAGTATAACAAACTTATTTAGCTAGGTAATTTGTTAGTTCAATTTCTAGTCTATCAGCTCCAAAACATTTTACTACTACTACTACTACTTATCATTTCTAAATTCCTTTAGAAAACTAAAACCAAAGCTGCACTGGTGAGGTGAACTGGTCTCATGTCACTGCAGTGGAATAAACAAAGCATTTTTAGATACACATCTGTTACAGGCCCACAAGCAAATTCAGGAGTGACAGAGCACAGTTTTATTTTTCACCTTCAATCACATTTGATCATTGCAAAGATATGAGACTGCAAGCGGATTTTGCCAAAATAAAATGTTGCTAATTTTTTTTTGTTCTTAATCATTCCCCTTTTCACAGTTCTAAAGTACGAAAGCTAAAACAAATTTAGATTCATATTCAACTTTGGCAGTCTGTTCCAGAATTAAGAGCTACTGTGTAGTCGATGCTGCTACATGTATAGTCGATGGGCCTTAATAAATATGTGGACAACTGACCACTGGCAGCTAATTGTACAGCAGCAATATTCAGTTACTATACAGCAAAGTGGTTTAAATTAAGACAAGCTTATACTTCTTTATGGAAAGGGTTGTGATTGTATGAAAACGCTATTCAACGTTGTTGATGGTGACCACGACTATCTCCAGATTCAAGATAGCATAGGACAAACACATTGGATCTCTCACAGGGAGAAAGCCATAGTAGATGGTGTAAAATCTCTGAAAGAGGGACTTATTGTGGATGGTATGGATGGGCAGATTGGATAGGCCCCGTGGAGGGGCATTTTCAAAAGGGACGTCCAAATTTTGATTTGGACGTCCTCGCAAAACGTCCATCTTTTATTTTGAAAATACCACCAGGGACGTCCAAATCCTTAAATTTGGTTGTCCCTAGATTTGGTTGTTCCTAGACATGGACGTTTCTGATTTTCGGCGATTTTCGAAAGCAAGGACGTCCATCTCGGAAACGACCAAATGCAAGCCATTTGGTTGTGGGAGGAGCCAGCATTTGTAGTGCACTGGTCCCCCTGACATGCCAGGATACCAACCAACCACCCTAAGGGGCACTGCAGTGGACTTCATAAATTGCTCCCAGGAGCATAGCTCCCTTACCTTGTGTGCTGAGCCGCCCCAACCCCCCCCCCCCCAAAACCCACTACCCTCAATTGTACACCATTACCATAGACATTATGGGTAAAGGGGGGCACCTAGATGTGGGAACAGTGGGTTTGTGGTGGGTTTTGGAGAGCTCGTTGTTTCCTCCACAAACATAACAGGTAGGGGGGATGGGGCTGGGTCCGCCTGTCTGAAGTGCACTGCATCCACTAAAACTGCTCCAGGGACCTGCATAGTGCTGTCATGGACCTGAATATGATATCTGAGGCTGACACAAAATATTTTGAAATGTTTTTTTGAGGTTGGGAGGGGGTTAGTGACCACTAGGGGAGTAAGGGGAGGTCATCCCCGATTCTCTCCGGTGCTCATCCGGTCATTTCGGGCATCCTTTTGTGCCTTAGTCGTAAGAAAAACAGGTCTGGGTGAAAACGTCCAAGTGCTCATCAGGGACGTCCTTCTTTTTTTCCATTATGGGTCAAGGATGTCCAAGTTTTAGGCATGCCGAAGTCCCACCTTTGCTACGCCTCCGACATGCCCCCTTGAACTTTGGTCATCCCTGCAACGGAGTGCAGTTGGGGACGTCCAAAATCAGCTTTCAATTATACCGATTTGGACGTTTCTGTGAGAAGGACGTCCATCTTCTGATTTGTGGCGAAAGATGGGCGTCCTTCTCTTTCGAAAATGAGCCCAATGGTCTTTATCTGCCATCATATCCTATGTTTCTATGCTCTCTTAAATTCAACCAATGGTCTGCACCCAGGATCTTGGTGGTATAGTTGTGGGCAAGAGCAATCCCTGTTTGCTCACATCCCCATTGCACTGAAGTCAAGGTATACCAGGATCTGGAATCTTGAAGGCAGGAAATACTAAAGCAGAGGTAGATATAACTTGGAGTGGAATACCAGGAGTTGGAGTCTCAGAAGCAACAAATTTAGGAATCATTGGAGCAGGTTAAGGTACCCCAAACATAAGGTTCATGGCAGTTACTTTCAGATTGGGTTAGGGTGGTGGACTTTGGTCCTGAGGAACTGAGTTCGATTCCCGGCACAGGCAGCTCCTTGTGACTCTGGGCAAGTCACTTAACCCTCTATTGCCTGCCGCGTTGAGCCTGCCATAAGTGGGAAAGTGCGGGGTACAAATACAAAAAAAAGATTGCACAGAAGTGGGTTGTTCTCAGCCAACAGGGCAAGTAACCCAGCTCAAGTGTTTTTCATTGAGGAGCAGGCAAATGAAGCCCACGGGCATCCACCCTAAGAACCTCCTGTGGCTATGCCAGGAACCACTGGAAACATTTAATGAGGAACCTCTCTAATTCTAGGAGAGAAACTATTTGGCCAGTCCTGATTTTGAAATTACACCCCAGTGAGGTGAGGAATTTATAGTGCCCAATTCTACCTATTGAAATTGATGCTGCAGATCACATAATGCATCATGAGGCTTGTTAGAAAGCCAGAACTTGTCTAAATTCTGCTTCTTGGAACTGGATAATTTTGCAGCTCTGCTAAAGGTTACTATAGATTTCCAGGCACAGGGGGTTAATTGCAGTGTTTACTTTCTTAGAGATGATTTCACAGAATTTCCGAACTGGGTCGCTAATTAGACACCCAGGATATAGAGTAAGACCAGTAAATGTCTCTGATAGAATAATAGTAACTGTGAGTTTCACACAAGGATTTGGAATTATTAAGTGCAAGAAGTTCAAAAATTAAAGAAAAAAATTAACCTGGGCTCCAGAATACTCTCCATAGAACTTACAATGCTAAAACATAGGGTTTCAGAATACTCTGCTTAGAATTTACAATACTAGGAACATGGCCTCTTTGAGGCAAGTCTCTAGAGTAGGGTTACAAACTGACTGGTTCTGAGTTGACCTGGCCAGCTGCCAGCAGACTCCAAACACCAGCATTACAAAAGCCATTTTTTTAAACCATTGATCTCCCCCACCATATGCATCAGTGGCAACGATTAAGGCACTCACCTCCAGCAGGGTTCGAGCCCATTCCTGTTCCTCTACAATGTCTCACCTCCTTTGATGCAATTTCCTGTTTCCTCAAGGGCAGAACATGCTTCCTGTTCCACACGCAGGACCAAAGAAGCAGGCAGAGCTCCAAAGTCTCAATGCGTGGTGGAGACAATGTTGCAGGGGTGAGAGATTTAGATTTGTTAGGAACTGGGCAATATTCTGTTAAAGGGGGGGAGACTGTGCCAAAAGGATGGACTCCACCTTAACTGGGATGGAACCAGGCTGCTAGCACTAGCTTTAAAAAAAAAAGAGATAGAGCAGTTTTTAAATTAGAATTGGGGGGGGGGGGGGGGGGCGACAGTCACCCAGGAGTGCATGGTTCGGTGTGGAGTACCCTTAAAGGATACTGTTGAAACAGGACATTCAAGGAATCCCAGTAGAGAGATTGGACAAAGGATGCACACTATCCCCATCAACTTCTAAGCAGCTTGTAGATGCAAGGAAAAAACACAATTTGAAGTGCCTATATACAAATGCTAGAAGCCTAAACAATTAGATGGGAGAGTTAGAGTATATAGCACTAAAAGGTGAGGTAGATATGATAGGCATCTCAGAGACTTGGTGGAAAGAGGATAATCAATGGGACACTGTGTTAACAGGGTATAAATGATATCGCAATGATAGAGAGAATCAAATTGGAGGGGGGGTTGTGCTATATGTTAAAGAGGGAATTGATTCAAATAAAATAAACGTTCCACATGACATAGTAGTGTGGAATCATTATGGACAGAAATTACTACTACTACTACCACTACTTATCATTTCTATAGTGCTACTAGAAGTACACAGCGCAGTACACTTGAACATGAAGAGACAGTCCCTGCTCGACAGACAAACAGGACAAATAAGGGATAAGGGAAGTACTAAGGTGGGGATGATAAAACAGAAATTGGTACTGAACAAGTGAATAGGGGTTAGGAGTTAAAAGCAGCATCAAAAAGGTGGGCTTTTAGCCTAGATTTCAAGACCTCCAGAGATGCAGCTTGACGTACTGGCTCAGGAAGTCTATTCCAGGCATATGGTGCAGCAAGATAAAAGGAACAGAGTCTGGAGTTAGCAGTGGAGGAGAAGGGTACAGATAAGAGAGATCTACCTAATGAACGGAGTTCCCGGGGAGGAGTGTAGGGAAAAATAAGAGTGGAGAGGTACTGAGGAGCTGCAGAGAGAATGCACTTGTAAGTCAATCAGAGGAGTTTGAACTGTATATGGAAACGGATATGGAGTCAATGAAGTTACTTGAGGAGAGGGCTGATATGAGGAGTATTCTTGTAGGACTGTACTACTGTCAGATGGAGAAATGTTTACAAAAATTAGGAAAGCTGACAAATTAGGCAATACTATAATAATAGATGATTTCAAGTACCCCAATATTGACTGGATAAATGTTACATCAGGGAGCACCAGGGAGATAAAATTTCTAGATGTAATAAATGACTGCTTCTTGGAACAAATAGTCCAGGAACCAACATGAGGGGGAGCCATTTTAGAACTAGTCCTTGGTAGTGTGCAGGGCATAGTACAAGAAGTAACAGTGTTGGGTCCCCTGGAAAACAGTGATCATAATATGATCAAGTTTGAGCTACTGTCTGGAATGAAGTCACAAAGGAAATCTACTGTAACTGCATTTAATTTTTGAAAGGGCGACTATAATAAAATTAGGAAAATGATTGAAAAGAAGCTAAAGGGATCAGCTGCAAAAGTTAGGACACTGAAACAGGCATGTACTTGTTCAAAAATACCATCTTGGAAGCCCAGACCAGATGCTTAGGTATAAGCAGTATAAAAATTTAAAAAATACATAAATATGATTGAGGTCAACAAAATCCTGAGTGGTGTAGAACGAGTAGAAGTGAATCTATGTTCTACTCATTTCAAACATACAAATACTAGGGGACAATCAAGGAAGTTATATGGAAATAGTTTTAAAACAAATAGGACGAAATATTTTTTTACTCAACGAATAGTTAAGCTCTGGAACTCTTTGCCGGAGGATGTATTAACAGTCATTAGCATATCTGGGTTTTAAAAAAAGGTTTGGACAAGTTCCTGGAGGAGAAGTCCATGGTCTGCTATTGAGACAGACATGGGGAAGATATGCTTGCCCTGGGTTTGGTAGCGTGGAATGTTGCCACTATTTGGGTTTCTGCCAGGTACTTGTGACCTGGCTTGGCTACTGTTGGAAACAGGATATTAGGCTGGATGGACCATTGGTCTGACCCAGTATGGGAATTCTTATGTTCCTAATTGGACAAAACACCATGGAAAGACAGGAAAAACAGAGAAAAACACAAGAGATACTTGGAGCTAATCAAATAGAAAAATAAAATGCTCTGACTACAAGATAGAAAAAAGTATTTTATTTTGAATTTGTTAATTGGAATATGTCATTTTTGGGAAATGTGCATCTCTGACATCTTCCACTTCAGTTTAACTCTTTCTGATATTATTGTCCTGCTTATAATCGAAAGAGAAAAACGCCTATATTGCGACCCAAATCGGGAGATGGGCGTCTTTCTCCCATGGGCGCTCAAATCAGTATAATCGAAAGCCGATTTTGGGCGTTTCCAACTGCAATCCATCGCAGAAACGGGTAAAGTTGACGGGGGGTGTCGGAGGCATAGTGAAGGCGGAACTGAGGCGTGGTTATCGGCCGAGGAGAGATGGGTGTCTTTAGCTGATAATCGAAAAAAAAGGTGTTTTTATCGCGATTTTGGGTCACTTTTTGTGGACCCTTTTTTTCACGAACCAGTCCCAAAACAGTGCCCCAACTGACCAGATGACCACTGGAGGGAATCAGGAATTACCTCCCCGGACTCTCCCAGTGGTCATTAACCCCCTCCCACCAAAAAAAAACCCACTTTACAAACTTTTTTTCC
Source organism: Microcaecilia unicolor (assembly GCF_901765095.1). Classification (NCBI taxonomy): domain Eukaryota; kingdom Metazoa; phylum Chordata; class Amphibia; order Gymnophiona; family Siphonopidae; genus Microcaecilia; species Microcaecilia unicolor. Next base: position 505,609,581 of record NC_044031.1, read on the forward strand.
AGCCTCTATGCCAGCCTCAAATGCTGTGCCCACCTCCATGACAGCAGAATGTGTTCTATCCTGTGACAGCCTTTCCCTGGTTCTGATGTGGCTCTCGGGTGAGTGTGACACCTTTTCTGTTATGTGCACTGCAGAGTCATATCAGCAATGCATTGTGGTAGGTGTAGGGTATTGGGCTCCGTGATTCCAGTAGCTTGTGGCAAATGCTCACGATGTTGGTAGTTGGTAGGCTCTACTCCCATGGTGCTTTTACCCCTGCTTACTGGGTCAGAGTGTGCCCTGTTTTGTTTCCGGTAGTTCATGAGGTAGTGGCCATTTTTGTAAGCCAGTTTTAGATCCCTTTCACGTGTTAGCCACGTTACAGAACTTAGGTCTTACCTTGAATGTGGCTGAAAGAGGGCATTGTACACCATTTTGCCAGCTCTGACCTACTGCTCATCTCAGTACCAGGGAGACTCTTTGCCAGTGGGGCACAACCTCTGATCTGCAGTTAACTGTGAGTAAGCGTGCTTATTCCAATAAAGGACGTTTTCGGAGAGATTAGTCTTCAGGTGTCAACTGCTGTGCCAATGTTATATAGCAGCAACAAGTCCTAGAGGCCTGCGTGTATGCAGATCCCTAGAGCACTTTTAGTGGGTACCGCAGTGCACTTCAGCCAGGTGGACCCAGGCCCATCCCCCCCAACTGTAACACTTGTGCTGGTAAATGGGAGGTCTCCAAAACCCACTATGGTACATTTGTGGGTAGTGGGTTTTGGGGGAGGGGGTTGGGTGCTCAGCACCCGTGGTAAGGGAGCTATGCATGTGGGAGCGTTGTCTGAAGCCCACCGCACTGACCTCTAGGGTGCCTAGTTGGTGTCCTGGCATGCCAGGGGGGCCAGTGTACTACGAATCCTGGCCTCTCCCATGACCAAATGGCTCGGATTAGGACATTTTTGAGCTGGGCGTTTTTAGTTTCCATTATCGCAAAAAAAAAAACAAAAAAACGCCCAGCTCAAAAACGTCCATTTTTTCGAAAATATGGTCTGTCCTGCCTCTTCATGTACCCATTTTCGGACATAGACGCCCATGGAGATAGGCGTTCGCGTTCGATTATGCCCCTCTGTGTATACAGCCTAATTTCTTGAGGTTTACAGTGTTTTTTTACCTTCATATCTCTATTATTGGGGTGTGGCATGGAGTGGGACAAGGAAGGAGCATGGAGCATGACAGGTGTTTGGTTTTTCTCTGTGAAACAGTTGACAACCCTACTCTAGAGTCCTTCTAGGAAAGAGACTGTAGGCCAGGCCTGGATTTCTGACAACTTCATTCTGGTGCACTATGGGACTTGCTGCACTGAAGAAGGAACTACAAATCCCAAGTTACTTTAATATGTAAGTTTAACACCAGGACTGGTCAAAAAAAATTTATCTTCAAAACTAGTTAACTTTTTTTATTTAGTTGACATGGATATAGGAACCTAAGAAAATAAGAATAGCCATACTGGGTCAGACCAGTGGTCCATCTAGCCCAGTATCCTGCTTCCAACAGTGGCCAATCCATGTCACAAGTATCTGGCAGAAACCCAATTAGTAGCAATATTCCATGCTACCAATCACAGGGCAAGCAGTGGCTTCCCCCATGTCCATCTCAATAGCAGACTATGGACTTTTCCTCCAGGAACTTGTCAAAACTTTTTAAATCCAGATACACTAACTGCTGTTACCAAATCCTCTGGCAGTGAGTTCCAAAGTTTAACTATTCTTTGAGTGAAAAAAATATTTCCTCCTGTTTATTTTAAAAGTATTCCCATGTAATTTCATCAACTGTCCTCTGATGTTTGTACTTTTTGAACGAGTGAAAAATCGATTCACTTCTACCCATTGTAAACATCTAAATCCAACTTTGGATGTTTTGCTGAAAATGTCCAAAATCAAGTGGTGAACATGACCATTTTCGGACCTGAAAAACATCTATCCTTTTTTTTTTTAATGGCTTTTTCCAAGCCATTTTGTGCTCAATGCGTTTTTTTGTGTGTGTGATCAATTTTGAAAAATAAATACACATCCAAAGGAAAAATGCACAAAAGAAGACATTGGGATGTACGCGGGGCCAGCATTCTTAGTAGAGTGGCTACATAGACATCCCAGCAGAGAAATGGGACACCCTAGGGGGCATTGCAATGGACTTCACATAAAAGGTCCCAGGTGCATGTTTCACTGTTACTCATTTATATTTTAAGGGGAGCTCTCCAAAATCCACCAAAAAACTTCTGTACCCAACTGTACACCATTACAATAGCTCTTATCCCTGCAGGTGTCTCCTATATGTGGGTCCAGGTTTTTGGTTGGTTTTAGAGGGCTCATACATTCCACCACAAGTGTGACAGTTAGAGTAGGATGTGAGCCTGGGTTCCCTTCTGTTCTAATAGGACTGGCCATAACATCTGATGCTGTTACAGAAGCTAGTATATACTGTTTCTTTCACATCTTTGGGGGTGAAGGGGGGTTAGTGACCATTGAGGGAGTAAGGCAGGATCATGCCTTAATCCCTCCAGTGGTCATATAGGGTACCTTTTTATGATTTAGTTATGATTGAAACAATTCCAGACCAAAACTTGCACCATTATGGCAGAAATAAAAGTCCAAGTTGTTGGAATGCCGAAATCCTGTCCCCAACACACCCCCTTGTGATTTGGTTGCATTGCATTGCATTTGGCGGAGCAGGTGGGAGGAAGAGGGGTTGGTGGTTGGGAGGCTAGGATAGGGGAGGGCAGACTTATACGGTCTGTACCAGAGCCGATGATGGGAGGCGGGACTGGTGGTTGGGAGGCGGGAAATACTGCTGGGTAGACTTATACGGTCTGTGCCCTGAAAAGGACAGGTACAAATTCAAGGTAAGGTATACACTTATGAGTTTGTCTTGGGCAGACTGGATGGACCATGCAGGTCTTTTTCTGCCGTCATCTACTATGTTACTATGTTATGTTACTATAGGCCTCCAGCCCTTCCTTTATAATCCATGGTGGTCTAGGATACAAGAGTTCAGGAGCGATTCCCACTCATTTCTGCCCATCATGACTCCAGCTTCAAAATGACTACTGTGACCTCTAGTGGCAGTCTTGTGGTATGAGCAGGACCAATGCTGTTTGGGGAATGGATTAGATCAGGGAGGATTAATTCTCTTCAAGAAGATTAGATTCAGGGGGGAGGGGAATGTATTCAGGAGGAACAAGAGGGAGGGGAGATTTAATTGAGGGGCTCTGCCATTCTGTCACAAAGTTCATTATAGATTTATTGATAAGGGATCTTAGTAGGCATTCTTTCTAAAATGATGTAATACATGAGCTTTCAATGCTTCACAAATCTCTCCTTCAGATTTGACTATATTCATGTCATAAACTGCCAGAGGGTCCTCATTTAAAATTTCTTACCCAATGAACCTGGAAATCAGTTTCAAACCAGTTCCAAACCTGAATTCTTAGTACTACCATACAGCACTTTGTACTTAAAGAAGTACTATAAAAGATACATACAGTGGAACAGATATATTTACACTGGTATTTTCATGAAGTTATCTATACATTGTTCAGTAGATATTCAATGAGATATCCAAACTGAGATTGGATGTGCAAACTTAGACTGTGAACCCTCAAGAGACTTCGAAAATGCCTACTATACCTGAATGTAACTCACCTTAAGCTACTACTGAAAAAGGTGTGAGCAAAACCCAAACCCAAATCCAAAATATCCAGAAACTTTTATGCAGATAGAAGCTGAATATCACCAGTATAAGTCTAACGCTCCCTGATGAACATTCCTGGGTCCAGGTTCAACCTGGCTGGAGTATCTCTCAGGCAGGCTTCATCAGGCCCTGTAATAGATAGCTCCTGGTGCCTCCACCGGGGGGGGGGGGGGGGGGGGGGGGGGGATGTGTTAGTGGGTGGGGTTTCCTCCTTTCTCTCCAGAAAATTCAAAAAGACCACTGTGAACAAGGCTGACTAAATGTCAAGCAATTTATTGAACTATTTACAATTTATGCTACATGAAAGCATTAAGACATTTACTAATGAGAAGTATTTGTGATAATCAACTTATTAATCCTTCTGAGTGAACGGTGTTCAATAAGAGTGCTCTTAAATCCAGTAAATCTCCTTGTCAATGTGGCAGCTTTAAACGCAGCTCCCTGATCCTTTATTAAGTCTTTTTCTTGGAGTGACCCATGTACCCCTTTTCCTTCACTGAGTCTTTCCCCTTGTTCATCCCCACCAAGATACCCAGATCTCATTCTCTTGCTAGAACACTATAGCTGCTGGATGTCCAGTGAGGAGCAGAGCCAGTCTCCACTGCTGGGCAAGGCTGCTGAGAGACAAAGCCAGGCCTGGGGCAAACACCCCCCAGGTCTATTTACTTGTCTCCTCTCCCGTTCTGCTCTGTTCCACAGGTCCTTCTTCCTGCTACTTCCAAACAGGAAGTACTTCACACAGGAGGAAGGACATGGCAGGAAGAAGGACCTGTGGCCGACAGAGCAGAGTTAGCATGATAGCAGAGTCATGCCAGCACTGGGTGGGCCTCCCTTGGAGGCCGGGCCCTGGGGAATTCCCCCCTGCCCCCTCCTCTGCAGCTCTACTGCTGGGCTTTGAGAGTTGGTTGTGCTTCCAGGTGCCTTCACCTCTCCCCAGCTCTTGGCACTGAATGCACTCCCAGAAGCCTCTGCCTTCTCCAGTTCTGAGTGCTGATTGCACACTCAGGAGCCTTTCTGCTTCTGGGCCTTGGGCACCAATTGTGCCTCCAAAGGCCTTCTGCCTTGCCCTGAGCTTGCTCCCAAGAGCCCCTCTGCACTGAGCCTGCCTCTAAGGGCTGCCCTGCAGCTGAACCTCAGGACCAATCATGCTCTCAACAGCCTTTATTCATGCCCTGAGCTTGTTCCCAAGGGCCTCCCTACCCTGACCCTACTAACAAGGACCTCTCTGCCCTGCTGCTCAGCCTCATGCACTGATGTGCTCTCAGGGACCACTTTTCACATTCTGAGTTTGCTCCTAAGGGTCTACCTGCCCTTAGAATGTTTCCAAGGGCTTCTCTGCTGTTTGGCCTCAGGCACTGATCGTGCCCTCAATGGTCTTTTTTCATGCCCTGAGCTTGCTCCCAAGAGCTGCACTATTGCTTGGCTTCAGGCACCAATCATGCTCTCAACAGTCTTTAAATTTTTTTTAATTTAAGTTAGTTAAGTTCTAGGCGGAGTACTGTTAACTTATGCAGCATTAAAAGGGTCTACTTACATAGAACAGATGTATAGATAAAAACAATAATTAGTTACATAATTGGATCAAATACAAATTGGGGATCAAGTACAAGCCTCCCTGTCCTGAGCCTACTCCAAAGGGCTGCTCCGCTACTGGGCCCCCTCTTCTTCCTGATGAGCCAAGTACTATTTTCAAGAGGAACCTTGAGGGGTCCTAGGGAAGGAGAGGCTTATGTCCACCTAAGTGCTGTTATTCAGCGGCACTTAATCAGACAGTGCCACTGAATATCACCACAGACTGCCCCTGCACTTTCCGGTTAGTTATGGGATGGTCCATGGGTGGAGCCTAGGAGAAGCAAGGACTTGGTTAGTGGCCATATTCAGACTGCTAACCAGTTAAGTAAGCACCTAAAGTTAGGTCAGCAAAATGGCTGTCCTAACTTTAGCTGTGGAATTAACAGGGTACCGGTATGAATATTGGCCATGCCAAATTAATCTCTGGACAGCATCTGAGGGTTTCTGGCTGTTCCCCCCTATCCTAATCCCCTGCAATAGGTCAACCTGGAGTCATTTTGATGAGGCTGCCACACTATGCAGGAGCAAGTAGGCATCACTCCTGCCTGTATTCCCCCTAGACCACCAGGAAGCTGCAAAGGTAGGCCCAGGAGGCCTTATGGGGGGTGGTGGTGCAGGGGCCTACCCAGATAGGAGGTGGGGGATTGGGACAGGCAACTTTTTATTTTGGGAGGGGGGAGGGAAGGGAGATTGGAAAGGGGCAAAGGGAGAGGATAAGAGGGGCTGAGGTACCTCTGTGATTATGTGGGTCCCAGCCATTATTCAGGTGAGTTCCACAAGACTATCTTTTGCGGACCCCATCTGAATATTGGCTAGGACCTACATAAGCTCTGATGGCTAGTGCCTTTCAACTAGCCTCAAATATTCAATGCCGGTGCCCAGATTGAAAGAACTCAAACATGAAATTGCTGATCTGCTGTTAATTATCTGTAACCTGTCATTAAAATCATTCATAGTACCTTAGAGGGTGACCTATGTAACGCCAATTTTTAAAGGGGTTTCAGGGGTGATCTGGGAAATTACAGACCGGTAAACCTGACATCAATGCTGAGCAAAAAGTAGAAACTATTGTAAAGAATAAAATTATGGAATACAAACATAAACATGGTTTAATGGGACAGTCAGCATGGGTTCAGTCACGGGAAGTCTTGCCACACCAATCTGCTTCATTTCTTTGAAGGTGTGAATAAACATGTGGCTAAAGGTGAGCCGGTTGATGTAGTATATCTAGATTTTCAGAAAGCTTTTGAGAGACTTCTGAGAAAATTCATAGGAGGTATGGCCTTCTGTGGATTAGGAATTGGGTATTGGACAGAAAACAAAGGGTAGGGTTAAATGGCCATTTCTCTCAATGGGGTAGGGAGAATAGAGTGCCGCAGGGATCTGTACTGGGACCAGTGCTATTTAACATATTTATAAATGATCTAGAAATCGGAATGAGTGAAGTGATTAAATTTGCAGATGACACAAAACCATTCAAGATTATTAATACACATGCGGGCTGTGAAAAATTGCAGAAAGACCTTAGGGGATTGGAAGACTGGGCATCCAAATGGCAGATTAATATAGTTACCTGATGCTAGGATCTACCTTTTTTTTTGTTACATTTGTACCCTGCACTTTCCCACTCATGGCAGGCTCAATGCGGCTTACATATGCAGGAACTTATTTGTACCTGGGGCAATGGAGGGTTAAGTGTCATTGTAGATAATACACTGAAATCTTCTGCTCAGTGTGCAGCGGCGGCCAAAAAAGCAAACAGGATGGGGATAGTAAATGAAACTGAAGATATTATAATGCCTCTGTATTGCTCCACTGTGCGACCTCACCTTGAGTTATATGTTCAGTTCTGGTTACTGTATCTCAGAAACAATATAGCGGAATTAGAAAAGGTTCAAAGAAGAGTGACCAAAATGATAAAAGGGATGGAACTCCTCTCATATGAGGAAAGGATAAAGAGGTTAACGCTTTTCAGCTTGGAAAAGAGGCAGATGAGGGGAGATATGATTGAGGTGTACAAAATCTTGAGGGGTATAGAATGAGTAGAAGTGAATCAATTTTGAACTCATTCCAAAAGTACAAAGACTAGGGGACAATCAAGGAAGTTACATGGAAACAGTTTTAAAACAAATAGGAGGAAATATTTTTCCATTCAAAGAATAGTTCAGCTCCGGATCTCATTGCCGGAAGATGTGGTAATGGCGGTTAAAATCTGGGTTTAAAAGAGGTGTGGACAAGTTCCTGGAGGAGAAATTCATAGTCTGTTATTGAGATAGGCATGGGGGAATCCACTGCTTGCCCTAGGGTTGGAAGTATGGAATGTTGCTACTATTTGGGTTTCTGCCAGGTATTTGTGATATGGATTGGCCACTGTTGGAAGCAGGATACTGGGCTAGATGAACCGTTGATCTGACCCAGATTGGTTATTCTTATATTCTTATGGCATTAAATATCAGAGGCTAATTCTGCCCATAGCAATCAGCATTAAAAAAAAGTGACTATCGTGGGCTGAATATTGACCACCTTGATTTTTTTTTATACAATATGCTCAATGTAGTTTTTGGTAGATATACACACTCTTTGCCTGCGTTTTCTTTCTTATGTTTCCTCCCTTTCCTTTCCATCTGGGTCTCTTTGTTCTCCATGGATGACCTCTAGTATTGTCTTCAAGGAACACCTCCCAAGTAAGCAATGCACTTCAATGGAGCTCATTTAATATTAAAATCAGGCAGGCATAATACAGTTTACAAAAAAGAAAGTATCCCGTCTAGGCATCTTTGTAATACAGATTTACTGTCACTAAATAGCAGGGTCACAAAGGGTTTAAAACATGTCCCTCATTCAAGATTTTTTTTTTTCAAACCAAGATTTTTCTCCACTCCCCCCCCCCCCCCCCCCCCATCGCTACCCTTTCTTGTACTTTCTTTGGATCCAAATTTACTTTCCTTCAGTTTCATTTAATAAAGGTTTTATAACTTTACTAACCTCTGGCAAAGAAGGGAAGAGTACTGAGACAAAGGGAAAAATCTGTATTACTGTCAGGAGAGAGAGAAAGCAACTGAAAGGCTTGGGCTTTTGGGACTTATTTTAAATATATACATTCTTACATTCAAACACATTCTTGCATTATGAATTTATGAAATAGAGATTGTCTCACTTTATTTTTGGCCTTTTCAAATTCCAGTTTTGTGATGCTGTATAAACTCATTAGAAACCTTAAGTGAAGAGCCATAAGGACTTTTAGGACTTGTGTTATGCTTAAGATATAGAAAGATATGGACTAGTGTGTAATCCCTGTCACGTATGCACTCAAAAGAATTTCATACTAAACAGCAGCAAGGGCTGGATTCATCCAAATGCTTTTGACATCTGCAGGACAACTAGTGAATAAAAAGAAACTCGGTAGCAACTGTTGCAAAAGAAAATATTTGGGGAGTATTCTAAAAACAGATGTTAGAAGCATGCAGAAGCCTTCCTAGAAGCCACATTTAATGTCCTTACTCCTCTCACATAGGGCCAGTGGAAGCACTAGGTAACCATCTAGAATGCAATAATTTTGGAAGTGTTACTTACTGGAACTTCAAAAGTGCCTCAGCGGCAACAGGACCATTGCTTACACCAGCCCTGACACTTCTGCAGGTATGCAACAATTAAACAGCAGCAAGGGAAGCTTTGCCAGCCTGTAAAACTCTGTCCTCTCTGCCCACATCACCCTTCAAAGAGAAATCCCAATGACGTCACCTCCCAGCAACTGTACCAGGGTGGATTAAAACAGGCGGATTAATAGCTAAGGCCCTGGTTGAAGTGAGGCATAGCAGGCAGAGACACTATACAAGCAGGCAGCTGAAGCCCAGCAATGTGGATTAAGGAGGTGAGATGGGTGGCCAGGAGGAAGGAGGGAGAGATTATTCTGGGGTTCTACTTGCCTGTAGTTGGGAGAGGAAGAGAGGAGATGTTCCTGCTAGGGTATCAGGAAATAGGGAAGAAAAAGAGAGCGAGGTTCTTGGATTCTGGGGAGAGAGGGATGGAAGAGACACAGGGAAATGCTCGTGGGTAAGGATGATCGCTTATGGGATTAGAAAAATGGGAATAGGGTGGAGGAGAACACATGCTTGTGTAGAACACATAATAGCCATGAACTATTTTATTTATTTGGATTTTGCTCATACCTTTTTCAGTAGTAGCTCAGGTACACTGGATATTTCCCTGTCCCTAGAGGGCTCACAATCTAAGTTTCTACCTGAGGAAATGGAGGGTTAAGTGGCTTGCCCAAAATCACAAGGAGCAGCAGTGGGATTTGAACTGGGCACCACTGGATAGCAAGAGTGGTGCTCTAACCACTAGGCCACTCCTGTAGCATTGGTCCTATTAGCACTTCACCAAAATGCAAAGTTATCATTTTGAGGGCCATTTTCTAACAGGTCACCTTGATAAGAGGAAAAGAAGCAGAGCTGGTGCAAGGGTTTCTGGCACCCTCTGCAAACCTATAAATTGGCACCCTTAGAAGATCATAGAGAATGACATAAGGACAAAGTTTGTCCCTGTCCCCGCGAGCCCTGTCCCCATCAGCTCTGACCCCATCTGCACAAGCCTCAAACAGGTAGTACAACACCAGAGATGCATTTATTCCTGTGTTATGAAAAATACAAAATGGCACATGCCAGGGATGGTGTTAGAGGAGTGTGACTAGAGCAACTGCTCTTGGCCCCTGACCAGGGAGAGCTCAAAGCCTGCTGGAAGCTGAAGAAAGTGTAGCCTGCACATGGGCTTTGGGTTCCCCTCCCAAATTTCTGCTCTGGGTCCCAGTCATGTCTAACACTAACTCTGGCAATATACACATTTCAAATCTGATATACTCATCACAAAATAGAAAAAATATACATTTTTTCTACCTTTTGTTGTCTGGTCATTTTATTTAAAAATCTTGTTGGTCTCAGGCTTTGGTTTCTGATTCCCTCTGTCTTCTCTTAACTCACTCACCAAGTTCTCCTGTCCATTTGATATCTCTTCTCTCTCCATGTCCATCATTCATCTTCCATTTCTGTGTCCCTATCATCCCCCATGTTCAGCATCTCCTTTCTGTGTCCCTATAATTTCCTGTCCAGTATCTCCCCTGTGTTCATATCCCTGCATCTCTCATCACCTCTCTATCTCTCTCTCCTCTCCCCCTGTGTCAAACAAAATCTCCATTCTGTGTCTACATTGCCCCTCTTTATCTACATACTATCCCCACACAGCATCTCCCCTTTATGTCCCTGTCCCTGTTGTCCTCCCCTCCATGCATATTATTTCTTCTCTGTTTCTTTTACCTCCCTGTGTCCAACTTCTCTACATCTCATCCCCCACCCCTTCCAACATCTGGCTCACCTGCTTGCCCTCTTTCCCTTTCTCCTTCCCACTGTGAGTTCAGTATTTCACCCCCTCTTCTTTATCCCCTTAGTCTGGCATTTCTCTCCCTTTCCTCTTGCCCTCCTCCTCCTATGGGTCCAGCACCTCTCTCCTTTCCCTCTCCCTCCTATGGGTCTAGCCAGCATCTGTCTCCTTTCCTAGCAGCTGCCTCTCCTCCTCCTCCCATGGGTCCAGACAGTACCTCTCTCATTTCCCTTCAGCCACCCCCCTCCTCCCAAGGGTCCAGCCAGCACTTCTCTCCTTTCCCTCTCCTTCTCCCTCCTATGGGTCCAGCCATCATCTCTCTCCTTTCCTTCCAGCTGCCCCTCCTCCTCCCATGGGTCCAGCCAGCACCTCTCTTCTTTCCCTTCAGACCCAACCCTAGCACTACCCCTTCCTCCCATGGGTGCAGTCTAGCCCCCGCATGTTTCCTTTCCCTTCCATGGGTCCAATCAGCACTTTTCTCCCCTCCCTCCCTTCCTCCTCTCCGCAGGTCTCAAGTACAGGCAGAGCTGCCAAGGGGTCCCCATTTTTGAGAGGGAGATTTTAGTACATGCCCCAGCCCCGCCCAGTCTGCCTTGGCTCTGCCCACTCTACATTGGGTCTGCCCACGCTACCTCATGTCATCTTTCTCTTTTGATGTAGGCATAAGAAAAAAAAGGATTTAAAATGTTCTCAGGTTTCAACCCAATTCATGTATAATGTGGGATATAAATGATATAAATAAATAAGTAAGTAAATAAATAAATAAATAAATAGAAACTCTGAATGCTGAGCACCTGATTCTCATAACATGATGTCTGTTTTAGAGGCCCTTTACCTTGAGAAAAAAGAATTCTTTGCACAAATATAACAGTTCTACGGTGTCCCCATAACCAGCCCCTCCAAATTACACACTAATTACAAATTACTACTCTACCTATGAAAAATTATTCCCTTATTATACTTCCTTTATTTACATCTGTAAACTGCACAAGCCAGCATGTTTGAAAATATAAGTGAGATTAAATTAAAAAATGCTACCAACAATAAAAAATGACAACGTGGATACAAGAGATCATACATTTGCTTGCTTTGTTTTGAAGAGGAAACAGAAAAAACTAACCTATTGGCTTCAACTTTCATTTCATCCCGTCTCCCTCCTGTTTCCATGCAACCTCTGCTCTGTGGGCTCTGTTGGTCTTGTGCCCCTGCTGACGTCAACTTCAAGTTCCAGGGGCACAGGACTGGCAGAACTGACAGCACGATATCTGAAAACTATTACATCTCTGTGCTTTCTTTTTTTTTCTTCTTGTTGTTATTTTGTCATCTCAGCAGGAGACTGTCTCGCTGTGGCAGGAGATAACTCACCCATGAATGCGGGAGACTTGGCAGGTCTGTACAGGTTCCTGCAGCCAACAGCGATTCACGATCAAAGGTCATCTTGTGGCCTTCCTTTTGCCGAGTCCTGGCCTTTCTACTGCAACCTACTCCTCACTGGCCTCCCACTTTGCCATCTATCCCCTCTTCAGTCCGTTCAAAACTCCGCTGCATGTCTTATCTTCCGCCTGAACAGGTACACCCATATCACCCCTCTCGTCAAGTCACTTCACTGGCTTCCGATCAGGTATCGCATACAGTTTAAGCTTCTCCTTTTAACCTACAAATGTACTCGATCTGCAGCCCCTCCCTACCTCTCTACCCTCATCTCCCCTTACATTCCTACCTGTAACCTCCACTCTCAAGATAAATACCTCCTGTCGGTACCCTTCTCCACCACCACCAACTCCAGGCTCCGCCCTTTCTGCCTCGCCTCACCCCATGCCTGGAACAAACTTCCTGAGCCCATACGCCAGGCCCCCTCCCTGCCCATCTTCAAAGCTTTGCTAAAAGCCCACCTCGTCAATGTTGCCTTCGGCACCTAACCACCATACCTCTATTCAGGAAATCTGGCCTGCCCCTACTTGACATTTTGCCCATTAGATTGTAAGCTCCTTGGAGCAGGGACTGTCCTTTTCTTAATCTGTACGGCGCTGCGTAGCGTAACCCTTGTAGCACTCTAGAAATGTTAAGTAGTAGTAGTAGTAGTAACTTCCTGTTTGGGTGCTAAACAGGAGGTTGCAGTAGAGAGGGCAGGATACGGCAAAAGGAAGGCCATAGAGACCGCCTCTTACTGTGAACTGCTGCCGGTTGCAGGATCCTGTATGTGAGACCTGTGGGAAGGAAGACAGGAAGGGAGGAAAAGATTTTTACTGTTGCAGGAACAAAAGTTTTTACCGTTCCCGAATCCACGGTGATTGTCAGTGCGACGGTGCCCTCAGAAGGCCGGTGCCCCCCTGGTGTGCTTACCATGCTTACCATGTTGCACCGGCCCTGGAAAGAAGGCATCTATATCTAACCTGTTTTATAAAGACACATATTTTAGTTGCCTATGGGGTTAAATTTTAAAGCATCTACATGTAATACCCCATGATATGGGTACAAGTTGTTTCCAGAAGCCCTGGGGGGAAGGAGGTTCCTGCCAGTGGTTTGGAAAATGGGGTTGTCCTTGGCTGGGAGGAAGTTGAAATAAGTTGCAGAGAGAGAGAGAGTGTGTTTCCCTGTAGAGAATGGCAGCAGGGGTGGAGATGTTGTAAGGAGGTACACAAGACCTTTGGTTGCCTGTACCCCCACTAGGACTCTTGGGAGTACTAGGGGATCCTGGAGTGCAAGAAATAAATGCAGGTTGATTATAAGATACATTGATGCCCCATAAGTGGCAACAGAGAAGGAGAGTGAGCTTCAGGTGGACAACGGGAGTCCAGCCTGGAAGCGGGATAAGGACAGGGGAAGCCAGTCCAAGGCCAGAGTATAGCTCTGAGAGGTGCACTGCTGGAAGGAGGGCAGCCTAAAGGATCTGTGCCTGCAAAAACTAGACTGGAAATCAGTAGTATTGGAAACAGCCTTGGATTTATTCCTGTCACGAAAGGATGAGTAAAGGACAGGAGGGATATAAATATGTACAGCTGTGAACTACCTTAAGAGGGAGGAAATGAGGTCAAGATTACCACAACTGATCTTGAATAGAGCTGTATATAAAAAGAATTTGAAGTGTTGACTGCTGGTTGCAGAAGTTACAGTTAAGTTAGTAGGCATTTAAATAAAACTCCTGGCGTTCAGAGTGAATTTTAGTGAGAGAGTGAGAACGCTTGCTCCCAGACTGAGAGTAAAGTAGAAATTATAGTTTTTCAAGCTACCAACACCCCGGATCACTATTCTGGACCATTAACCCACTCCCAAGCTTGACTGCAGGTGAACTGCAACTACTAGTGTGGTGTGTATGTGGTCCCCTGACACATCTGGTGATGGTAAAGAGAACTGTGCTTTGTGGCCCGGGTGGGACCTGAGCTAGCATGAGATACAGGTTACATATGTAATACCACCCCTTTACCTGGATGCTTCTGGGTACAGGGTCCATGTGGGCTGGAACCCCCACAAAGGGCAGACTCCATCAGACCCTCACTCATTCACTAAATTGGCATGCGGTGCCTCCACCTGGGGAAAGAAGGGATGACTATCTTCTCTCCCAGGAAACTCAAAATCAGGTCCAAAACCCCAGTGGGATGTAAGGCTGGCAGTTAAACATAGGCTGTCATGAGGGGACAGCAATAAATTGTCTAGTCCAAAATGACAAATCCATAGGCAGCAGCTTAAAACTCAGTTTATTCTTCAACTTGAAAGCACAGGAACATTCCAACTGCATAGACTCTCCATCAATAGATGCAATCTTTAACCATGAAGTTCTTCTGATATCCCCCCGGGAAACTCCTGCTTCTCTTTCCTTAGGGTATATTTTACAAGGTACTCTGAAACAGGATTATGTACACTTTGTACAGCTTCAGTTCGTGCCTACCCCAAAGATAGTGTTCCAAAGGTGGTGCTTGTCTCTCTGTTTCAGGTTCAGAGCCCCCTAGGCTAACCTCCACCCAGAGTGACCTTTGCGTTGGCTCACCCTGGCTATGGGTGGGGTGGGGTGGGCTCTCCCTAGCTCCTATCCCTTGGATCCTATCCCGTGCTCCTGGGCTGGGTCTCTCCACTGCCCACCCAGAGCTCTCCTTCACAGTTACTGTTTTTCTTAGCAGCAACTTTCCTTTTCTTTAGCCAATGGGTTCACTTCTTTTAAATGGGATCCTACCTTCTTCTTCTTTGGGTCCCATGACAGGGGCTTGCAGACAACAGACTAAGAGGCAGATGCACTAAAGCTAAATGAGCCTTTAATGACTCTCCAACGAGGAAAATTTGATCCGTTGCATGCATCAAAGGGCTTTTACCGAGGAAGCCAGCAGCTAACGAAAACGGAATGGAGATGAGCAATTAGTGTGAAAACCCCATTGAAACGACATGCACTAACCTTTTCCGATTGCCTTTACGCAGGAAAAAGGCAGGAAATCTAACGAGAGGTCTGGACCACTCGTTAGGACAGCTCTGTGCCAGGAAAAATCATTAAGTGAAAAAATAAACAAACTTTGAGCCAATCCCAGCGCATTAGCAGAGCTAAAAGCGCTGTGATTGGTCCAAAGGACGTCAGAAAACACATAAATAAATAAAAATAAAAAAAGGATCGGGAGGGGGCAAGGGCGCTCATCAGGAGCGTCCTGTACGGACGGCCTTGCCCCCCCCCCCCCCGCTGCTACCCACTTTCCGCCGCTCCCCCCACCCCAAAAAAGCAAAATTCTAGCAGCCCCTGCCCCCCTCCCTTCCTCACTACTCTCTCACCTCAGCTCCGCCTCCCGACATCCTCCGTCCTGTGCCCCGCCCCCTTTTGGGGTCGTCGCCGCCATTCCCCTCCTCCATTGGGCCCCCCTCCCTCTTACCGGGCCCGTGCAGCGCCTCTCTCCTCTGTCCGAAGGCGCTGCACGGGCAAGAAGAAAGCTGATGCCTGCCTTCGCCCAGCTTCGATGGCGCATCTTTCTCCTGCTGGGCCCGCCTCTGTCTGACGTGGGGGGAGCGGCGGAAAGTGGGGAGCAGCGGGGGGGGGGGGCAAGGCCGTCCGTACAGGACGCTCCTGATGAGCGCCCTTGCCCCCTCCCGACCCTTTTTTTTTATTTTTGTTTTGATTTGGGAGCCATGTGCTTGTGATTTGACTGTGTTTTGACTGTTTGTGGCATGCGCAGAGCAGCTAACATAACGCTTGGCTGCTCTGCGCATGATTTGGGGGCCGATTAACGATGTGTATTGTGATTCTTTGATACATTGTACGTTTCAATACCGATCTCAGCATGTGTGACTTTTTTTTTTGGTGCATTTTTCGTTATTTTAAAATCGTTAGGGACTTTAACGATTTAGATTTTTTTACGTTTGGTTGCTGCATCTGCCTCTCAGTGGAGGAGTAGTCTAGTGATTAATGCAGCAGGCTTTGATCCTATTAAGCTGGATTCAATTCCTACTACAGCTCCTTATGACCTTGGGCAAGTCACGTAACATTCCATTACCCAGGTACAAAAAAAACTTAGAATGTGAGCCCTTTAGAAACAGAGAAAGTACCTGCATGTAATGTGTACAGCCATGTGTATGTCTAGTAGCACTATAAAACCGGTGCCGGAAAGAATATTTGAAGCGGGGGAGTCGGAGAAACTAAACAAATTCTCTGTAACCTTGGAGGATGTAATGGGTCAGTTCAGCAAGCTGAAGAGTAGTAAATCACCAGGACCTGATGGTATTCATCCCAGAGTATTAATAGAACTAAAAAATGAACTTGCGGAGCTACTGTTAGAAATATGCAATCTGTCCCTAAAATCGAGTGTAGTACCGGAAGACTGGAGGGTAGCCAATGTTACTCCGATTTTTAAGAAGGGTTCCAGAGGAGATCCGGGAAATTATAGACCGGTGAGTCTGACGTCTGTGCCGGGCAAGATGGTGGAGGCTATTATTAAGAATAAAATTGCAGAGCATATACAAAAACATGGACTGATGAGACAAAGTCAGCACGGATTTAGTGAAGGGAAGTCTTGCCTCACCAATCTAATGCATTTTTTTGAGGGGGTAAGCAAACATGTGGACAATGGGGAGCCAGTTGATATTGTATATCTGGATTTTCAGAAGGCGTTTGACAAAGTGCCGCACGAAAGACTCCTGAAGAAATTGCAGAGTCATGGAATCGGAGGTAGGGTATTATTATGGATTAAGAACTGGTTGAAAGATAGGAAGCAGAGAGTAGGATTGCGTGGCCAGTATTCTCAGTGGAGGAGGGTAGTTAGTGGGGTCCCGCAGGGGTCTGTGCTGGGTCCATTGCTTTTTAATGTATTTATAAATGACCTAGAGATGGGAATAACTAGTGAGGTAATTAAATTCGCCGATGACACAAAATTATTCAGGGTCGTCAAGTCGCAGGAGGAATGTGAACGATTACAGGAGGACCTTGCGAGACTGGGAGAATGGGCGTGCAAGTGGCAGATGAAGTTCAATGTTGACAAGTGCAAAGTGATGCATGTGGGTAAGAGGAACCCGAATTATAGCTACGTCTTGCAAGGTTCCGCGTTAGGAGTTACGGATCAAGAAAGGGATCTGGGTGTCGTCGTCGATGATACGCTGAAACCTTCTGCTCAGTGTGCTGCTGCGGCTAGGAAAGCGAATAGAATGTTGGGTGTTATTAAGAAGGGTATGGAGTCCAGGTGTGCGGATGTTATAATGCCGTTGTATCGCTCCATGGTGCGACCGCACCTGGAGTATTGTGTTCAGTACTGGTCTCCGTATCTCAAAAAAGATATAGTAGAATTGGAAAAGGTACAGCGAAGGGCGACGAAAATGATAGTGGGGATGGGACGACTTTCCTATGAAGAGAGGCTGAGAAGGCTAGGGCTTTTCAGCTTGGAGAAGAGACGGCTGAGGGGAGATATGATAGAAGTGTATAAAATAATGAGTGGAATGGATCGGGTGGATGTGAAGCGACTGTTCACGCTATCCAAAAATACTAGGACTAGAGGGCATGAGTTGAAGCTACAGTGTGGTAAATTTAAAACGAATCGGAGAAAATTTTTCTTCACCCAACGTGTAATTAGACTCTGGAATTCGTTGCCGGAGAACGTGGTACGGGCGGTTAGCTTGACGGAGTTTAAAAAGGGGTTAGATAGATTCCTAAAGGACAAGTCCATAGACCGCTATTAAATGGACTTGGAAAAATTCCGCATTTTTAGGTATAACTTGTCTGGAATGTTTTTACGTTTGGGGAGCGTGCCAGGTGCCCTTGACCTGGATTGGCCACTGTCGGTGACAGGATGCTGGGCTAGATGGACCTTTGGTCTTTCCCAGTATGGCACTACTTATGTACTTATGTACTTATGTACTTATTACTACTAGTAACCAAAGACCCACAGCAGCAAACAGAAAATCCAAAAGAAAAAAAAGACCTCCCTTAGGGCAAACACCTAACTTTGGCTCCTCCCCCCCCCCCCCCTTATCAGTCTTCCTCTCTCTGTATTTATTTCCAAACTACTCCCCTTGGGCTGGACATCCTCCCAGTGACTCTCTGAGATTTATTCTTCTCAGTAATCCCAACATAACAGAGGATTACACATACACATGGAGATACTGACATTTACAAGTGTAGATCAGCTATGTGTGCAAATAATGATTTTAGAAAGTCAATATTTACATGTGGTGAACTATACCATATACATGCATAGTTTGGATATGGATAGGGCATGGTTTGGGTTAGTTGAAAATCTAGATCTGTATTCCCTAGATTGACCAAAAACCTGTCAGTGTTGGCATTTACACCTCTCCCAAGACACTCATAAGTGCCAGCTTGAAAAGATTGGTGCACTAGCAGAAGAAACTCCCTCCCTTGCATCCTTCTGTGCTACCCCTTGCACCCCACAAACATCTCCTTCCTCCCCAAACACCCCAACTTACTGGTTAGTGTCCCAAACCACCCTCCAGCAATACCCCAAGTAGTCCTACTCCAACCCCCTCTACTCCCAGTCAAAGACAGACCCCTAATTGAACACCCCAATGCTCAACATAAGTACATAAGTATTGCCATACTGGGAAAGACCAAAGGTCCATCAAGCCCAGCATCCTGTTTCCAACAGTGGCCAATCCAGGTCACAAATACTTGGCAATATCCCAAAAAAGTACAAAACATTTTATACTGCTTATCCCAGAAATAGTGGATTTTCTCCATCCATTTAATAATGGTCTATGAACTTTTCCTTTAGGAAGCCATCCAAACCTTTTTTAAACTCCGCCTTTACCACATTCTCTGGCAACGAATTCCAGAGTTTAATTACAGGTTGCATGAAGAAATATTTTCTCCAATTCGTTTTAAATTTACTACATTGTAGCTTCATCGCATGCCCCTTAGTCCTAGTATTTTTGGAAAGCGTAAACAGATGCTTCACATCTACCCGTTCAATTCCACTCATTATTTTATAGACCTCTATCATATTTCCCCTCAGCCACCTTTTCTCCAAGCTGAAGAGCCCTAGCCGCTTTA
The DNA here is from genome assembly GCF_901765095.1 of Microcaecilia unicolor. Lineage (NCBI taxonomy): Eukaryota > Metazoa > Chordata > Amphibia > Gymnophiona > Siphonopidae > Microcaecilia > Microcaecilia unicolor. The sequence goes on from NC_044031.1 coordinate 505,628,715, forward strand.
GCCTTTCCTCATAGGGAAGTTATCCCATCTCCTTTATCATTTTCGTCGCCCTTCTCTGCACTTTTTCTAATTCCACTATATCTTTTTTGAGATGCGGTCCAGAGTCAGTCTAAATGTGCCAACATTTTCCAGTATATAGATGAGTCCCTGGAATAATGATGGCTAAGAAAAAACAGCAGTAGAACCATTGGAGCTGAATGACATTTATGTTCAACAAAGTTAATTATTTTTGGTGGAAATTAAATCTGTTGGCTACCTGCTGTGTGAATATTCCATCACTGTTTCATTATCGCTAACAAGTATTACATAATTAGGGCATATGCCTACAGCATAGATTGTTTAAATATGTTTACCTAGTCATTACATGCAGATGGTATTACTTGTTAAACCCAAAGGCAAAACCTAAGGATGGTTAAACAATTTGGTATAAACTGTGTTGTTTATTACTTTACTTGTTTTGCACTGCTTTGGGTCCTACAGAATGTTCAATGTCAGTCACCGGAAACAATCTGGCATTGAATATCCAGGGTCAGCGCCAATTGCAACACTTATGCGGGCTGCCTCCTGCAGTCTGAATATCGAGTCCACGGTGTCTCACAAGTTTTTTTTTAAACATTTCATGGGCATAAAGATAATTTATTTGTGGGTTTTATTTTGGGGTAGAACATGATCTTGCATTTTGTTTCCTACAGCAGAAAATGCATTTTTATTTCTCCTGTTCTGTACTGCTTATAGAGAATGTGATTTCTTATTGCTTCCTTTTCTAATTTTGGGTCCTTTATTCTGTAATTGGTAAAGATTGGTCTATGTTCTGTGAGTGACTGAAGTAAGAGATTTAAAAATGTCAGTGTTTCCAGTTTCCATAAGTGTGAATGTGATTTATATTGTTCTAAGTAGAACAGACTGTTCATTTAGAAATTCATAAAGTTCACTCTAAGGCATTATTTGGTATACTCCTAAACACTAGTCACTCCTATATGCCTAGTGCCCCCGCCCCCATGTCAACTCTGGGCCCCCTCCCAAAAAAAATGTCAAGTCTGGCTAAGCCCCTAGGTTATAATGCTACTGTGGTTTCCTATTAGCCTTTGTAAAGACTGAGAATATTAGGGATACTATACACATCAATCACTATTGTCCCTCAATAAACAGTTTACAGTTTAGTTACATTTGAAATACCAGCCTAGCATGGAAGTATCAGAGCAGTTTACAATATATTTTCCAAGGCAGAAAAGAACTCCATAACAACAGGAAACACATACATAGCAGAGTACCATATATATATAGATATAGATATATAAAACTCCCACAGGAGTTAGATAACTAGGCCAGAGTCCGGTACTATTATCCAAATGCCTGGTGGAAATAAATACATTTTCAATTTAAAGTTACAAACCTAAGAAGCATTTAAATAGCCTTCATACTTGCTGGTTTCTTATATATTTGGGGACAGTAGGTTGTGTTGTATTCCATGCAGGGTGCTGCCCTAGAAACAATTTAAACCACAATAAACAGTGGCATTTGAACTCAAAGTGTTAATTGTTTTGGCCTAAATCATAGGCAGCAGCTCTAACCATTAAGCTATGGTTCCATAGGAGAAATTAGTTGGACAATTCATCTTATGGTTGTTTATTTGCTACCACATAAACCCCCATGTGCCAATTTTTGGACCTTTTAAAATGTGGTCACTTTCTACAATGGAGGTCCTTGCTTGCAGTTCTTAGCATACTTATGTGTGCTGCCCCTATATTCCCCATGTGTCTCCCATTAACCAATAGGCTGTTTGTCAATACTTGACACATGGACACACACGCCAAAGCTGCCTGCCTGCCTGCAGTGTTAATATATCCATTTAACTGGGGCCCGAACAAAGGACATGCTGGTGTGTGTGGAAGCAAGTAACCAACTATATCAGTATATACCCTCACCATATGATTAGAGCACCTGCCTATGATACAAGACTGAATTCCAAGCAACTGTGGGTTCAAGTCTTACTTTTTCTGTCATATTTTTTGGGCTGAGGCCTGCATGGAATGAGAAACAACCTACTGCCCCCAAATGTGTTAGAAACCAGCAAGTGTGAAGGTTATTAAAATGGTGTTCACTGAGGGATGATAGGGATTTATGTTTGCTGTGAGCGCTCAGTATACCTAAGAATATGGGGCTCAACTAAACCAAAAAACAAAACCACACTGGCACTAGAGCTGGCATCTTCCAGTTTTCCATGCTGTTTAATAGCTAGCTGGTCAACAATGCTAGTGCTAGTGCCTCATGGGATTGGTTGGATATAGAGCCCTCACAGTTAAGTGCAATTGCCTGAAAAGGACGACTTCCCTATGAAGAAAGACTAAGGAGGCTAGGGCTATACAGCTTGGAGAAGAGACGGCTGAGGGGAGACATGATAGAGGTATATAAAATAATGAGTGGAGTGGAACAGGTGGATGTGAAGCGTCTGTTCACACTTTCCAAAAATACTAGGACTAGGGGGCATGCGATGAAACTACAGTGTAGTAAATTTAAAACAAATCAGAGAAAATTTTTCTTCACCCAACGTGTAATTAAACTCTGGAATTCGTTGCCGGAGAAAGTGGTGAAGGCAGTTAGCTTAGCAGAGTTTAAAAAGGGGTTGGACGGTTTCCTAAAGGACAAGTCCATAAACCGCTACTAAACGGACTTGGAAAACTCCAAAATTCCAGGAATAACATGTATAGAATGTTTGTACGTTTGGGAAGCTTGCCAGGTGCCCTTGGCCTGGATTGGCCGCTGTCGTGGACAGGATGCTGGGCTCGATGGACCCTTGGTCTTTTCCCAGTATGGCATTACTTATGTACTTATATGACAGCACTTCCATAGCTTGGCCTCTGCTGAATCATGAAACACTGGGGAGAGTAGGTAGCATTAGTTTTGATGCAGGGCTCACCATACTTTGCCAAAAAAAAAAAAAAAAGAATTGTACAACCACCCTTGGGAAAAATGGAATTTGAGCCCGTAACCTTGGTACTGCAGCCTTGAGTTAGTAGCAACTGTTTTTACCATTAGGCCATAGTTCCACACAGAAAAGTTTGTAGCTCACTCATATAAAGAAAGTACATCTGCTGTCATGCTGATTTCTATGTCCCTGTTTGCTGGCCTTTTTAAATCAGGCCCTGTCACTTTTAACAACGGAGCTTCATGCATATTCAAGTGCATACCTCATGTAGTTCCCTAAAGGAATCTCCAAAGAAATAGCCTGTTCGTCAATCCCTGACACATGAACATGTCAGAGCTGGCTGCATGCAGCATGAAAACATTCAATGTCACAAACCATAATGTGCAAAGTATGACTGGGGGGGGGGGGGGGGGGGGGGGTTGTGAGAGTCCTGCATGGAATGCTATACAATCTACTGTACTGCCTGCTAATATTTCATACAACAGTAGGGATTTAAGGTTATTGGGGTGCTGTTCATTGAGGGACAATAGAGATTTCACTTTACAAAAACAAACATGAATCTTGAAATGTCACTTCTGAAAAAAAAAAAGGGCTTGTCAAAAGCAAAACTCTGGTTCTCTGGTTCACAGTCATCTGTTTTACCTCTGAGGCTATGCCCCCACATATACATCTATGTGGCTAGTTTGGAATATGGTGTTTCCTCTTTTGCCATATGGGCGTACTGTGTCCCTCTCATTACACCTGACCAATATTGGATGTCAGAGTCTGTATACTGATGGTGTATGCAGACCTCTACATCCACCTCTAAGAGGTTAAATTTTTTTTTTTTAACCTGGGGTGTAATTTCTGAGGTCCTCCAAGGTCTTTTGGTGGTCCATTGTGGTCATCCATTTTTTTGTCCGTTCTTGGCCTTGTGAAAGTCCCTGGTGGGCTAGTGGTCACATTGGTGGCCATGGTCTGTGATGTCCAGGACTCTGGATGTGTTGAGAAGGCTTCGGTGGGGAGGAAGTGAATAACGCGACCACTCACAATGCCATCTGGTCCGGGAATGAGGGTTCCTGGGGCAGGAACAGCCAGGAAAATGGTCGGTCTTAGCCTAGTCGAATTCTAGGAGCATGGGTAACTTTTCGCGCATGTGCAGTTGTGCTCCAGGGACATGACTAGGCCCAAAACTGAGCAGGGGTCTCGATTTTTGCATAATCCGGCCAGAGTTCCACAATTTTTGTGGCTTTTCACGGTGGTTGTTTGGGGTCGCAAGGGGTCTGTCGAGACCTGAACAAAAGGTAGTCACCAGGTTTGGAGACCCAGGGAAAGAAGGTAAGGAGTCTGGTAGCCTTTAAAAACGTTTAAGTTGGGGGTTTTTAAATTCTGGATTTTGTTCACTCGGTTCTTGGAAGCGAGGGGTTAATTTTGTTGTTGTTGTTATTATGGGATCTTAAGAACCTCTTGGGAATACTAGGGGGGGGGGTTAAATTTGTGAAAAAAAATTGTTTTAATGGGGCAGTCACAAAGTGGTCTGCATGGGGTCTATGGTGGGTTCTATTGAGAAAGGTCATCTGATTGGCTGAAACAGGTCAGGTGTTCAGAGTCAGGGTTTCCTTGGAAACAGCTCTCCTGACTGTTGTGAAGCAGAGCATCAGCAGCTGAAGCAGTCAGATATGATGTGTTGGGCTGAGGGAATTAGTGTGAAAGGATCACTGGGTTAAAAGTTGGTGGAGAGTGAAAGAACATAATTTCACTTAGCAAGAGAGACTTTGACAATGTCCTGAGTGTTGGTACTTAAAAGTTTTAAAGAGTTTGTTTCACTAACTAAGGTGTGTGATCTTAAATGACAATAGAGGTCTTTTAAGTTTAAAAAAATAGGGATAGTCTGTCATTACAACATTAGGGGTATCAGAAGTTTGACTGTAACAAGTGAGAAATTGGTATTTCCAAGGTGCTAGCCTGTAAGCGCCAGTGTACCACCCAATCTCGGCTAAGCTCCTTAGGATCCATTCAATCCTGTACAGAAGGAATGGATCCTAAGGAGCTTAGCCGAGATTGGGTAGCAGAGCCGGTGGCGGGAGGCGGGGATGGTGCTGGGCAGACTTATACGGTCTGTGCCAGAACCGGTGGTGGGAGGCGGGGCTGGTGGTTGGGAGGTGGGGATAGTGCTGGGCAGAATTATACGGTCTGTGCCCTGAAAAGGACAGGTACAAATCAAGGTAAGGTATACACAAAAAGTAGCACATATGAGTTTATCTTGTTGGGCAGACTGGATGGACCATGCAGGTCTTTTTCTGCCATCATCTACTATGTTACTATGTTACTATGTATTGAATGACCACATAAGGTGGGAAATGTGAATGCTTTGTTTGTGTGAAAACAGGTGGTTTGAACTTTGTAAAAATCTTGAAAGAGTGAATATCAAAAGTTATGGGTTAAATCCTCCTTAAGGTAAAGTGGATTTTGAATGGGGTCCATGAATGTGTGGAACTGGAAAAGGAAGTAAGCTTCTTTATTTAAGTGTGTTTGACCAGAGTTGGTATGGTTTGTAAAAGAATTTGAATGCATTTATTACATTTTGGATTGAAGGAGTGTGAAAGGCTGCAGTGCAGGACTCAAGGTTCTACATAGCAATTTGGAAGCAGTGTAAAGAATAGGTCCTGAAAGATGGGGTATTATTTTATATTTATTTTGTAACAGTCAGTATGGCCAAAATATATGTTTAATGTTCCAGAGTATGAACAGGTGATTTTGGTTAGGGAGATAGGGTTTTGCTTCCTAATTATATTGGGTTCAATGAGGTTTAGGTGACTGAGAAAACCATCAGATACATTTCCAGAAGGATTTGAACATTTAAGAGCTCCAAAGTAAAGAGAAACCAAAGTTAATGACACAAGAAAGTTTTCAGCTAAGTAAAAAAACAGAAAAAAAAAACAAAACAAACATGCATCACATCAGAAAAATACATTTTTAAAAGGAAACTGAATAACATTTACTTACCTGAATTGAGTCTTAAGCTGGGTTCCAGCAGGGTACAGTACCTAAAGTGGGAATAAAAGCATGCAAAATAAATCAATTCTTACCTAGATATAGGGAAATAGAAACAAAACGTTGTTTAAAACTTAAATTCAAAGTTAACAAGGAGAAAAGAAAATTGAAACTTATCTGATAGGTAAGTATTGTATGTTTATTCTGGCATAACACAGTAATAGCAGAAAAGTGCTACAAACAAGTTGAAAGAAAAAATTAGCTGTAATTTTACATTTGCAAAAAATGTAACTTGTTTAATGAAATGTTATGTAAAGATAAATTGAAGCAATATTGACAAATTTCTTAAAGAATAAACAAATATTTGGCATTTAATTGGTTCTGGGCCTAATAATTGGAATAATCCTCAATTTAGTTTTTCTTTCCTCCTCCAAGCCTTGGGTTTGGGGGATAAGGTTAGTTTATTTGTCCCTCACTGGTTACAGAAAATCAGCACAAGGTATTAGCCTGACTACAAACATCAGGTATTCACTCTGCTGCCCCTCACTACCTCTCCACCATCATCTCTCCCTACACTCCTTCCCAGGAACACTGTTCACTAGGCAAATCTCTCCTAATTGCACCCTTCTCCTCCATCTCTAACTCCAGACTCCGTTCCTTTTATCTCGCCGCACCTTATGCCTGGAATAAACTTCCTGAGCCATTACGTCAAGCTCCATCCCTGGCCGCTTTCAAATCCCGGCTAAAGGCCTACCTGTTTGATGCTGCTTTCAATTCCTAACCTGTCACCTGCTCATAACCTTTATCTTGTCTTCCTCTCTTCAATAGTCCCTTTTCCCTATGTGTCCTTCTGTCTGTCCTTCCCTTATCCCTTATTTGTCCTGTCTGTCTGTCCTGATTTAGATTGTAAGCTCTTTTGAGCAGGGACTGTCTTTTCTTCATGTTCAATTGTGAAGCACTGTGTACGACTGGTAGCGCTATAGAAATGATTTGTAGTAGTAGTTGTAGTAGTACTGTAGAGCTGAAAACATACTGAAGCTAGGTGGAATTACAATAGTATCTGCCAACCTTTGCCCATAATCTGCCACAGTGGACCCCAGACATTGCTTATAGCATCAGTATTCACTGATGAAAGATGCCAGTGTGGAAACAACACAGCTCATATCTGCCAAAGCCTGGGTGTAAGCTGCCTGAGTTGCCATACTATCTGACAAGTTCATCCCTTTGTGGATTCCAAGGCTCGCAGCTCCCAAAGGTAATGAATGGTGTCTCCATAGTCTCTATTGACACACATCTGTGAGATGTGAGCATCACTGGTGCATCTGGAGTGACGTGCCTTCACTTCTGATCCTCAGGTGTTTGTAATGGCCTTTCATCATCTAGAAATGCCATTTCTCCCAATCACATCCTCACAAATGAGTTGGAACTTCCACATGCCACATTTATTATTAGACAGAACCTAACAGTACACTGTGATAGAGATACTGCAGCTTGTCCCCATAAAGCAATAAGCCAACTACTAAAAGCTAAGTGACAATATTCAGTGATATTCGGTTCCCATATCTGTGGCTGCATTCTGAATATTTGTGGTGGTAAAGGCTCCTGTGGTAACCCGGTGCTAATCGGGCAGCATGCGTCAATGCCCGATTACCGCTGGGTTAGCGCTGCACTATAAAATAAAAAATGTTTACGGCACACCAGAAATGGCACACACTCAAGGCAGAACTACAGCTGGCAGCCATGCTGCCAGTGGTAGTCCCAGGTTAGCATGTGGAAACCCACATTGGGCTTACTAATACTTTGTAAAAGCCCCCCCCCACCAAGTGATGGTTGATATCCTTGGGAATTTATCGAGATTTATTTATTTAGATTTCTACTCACACCTTATTCAGTAGTAGCTCAAGGTGAGTTACATTCAGATACTCTGGATATTTCTCTGTTCCAGGAGGGCTCACAATCTAAGTTTGTACCTGAGGCAATGGAGGGTTAAGTGACTTGCCCAAGATCACAAGGAGCAGCAGTGGGATTTGATCCGGCCACCTCTGGATTTCAAGACTGGTGCTCTAACCACTGTATGTGAATCCTGGGATACGAGTCTGTAACCAATGTTTAGGACAATGATATATATGCATGTATATTGTCAACAATCTACCTACATCGCATGTATTTGACAGATGGGTGTATGCATAGGCGGAGTGTGAGCAGGGTGTGGGCAGGACTCTGAATAACAGCAAATATTATAGGTTGCATGTGTATCTCTGGCATTTAGGCACAAATACAGTGCTTACTCCTCAATTATAGACACATACTTCATGTGTTAACACTAGTGTTCTTTAAAGAAAAGTAGGTACCTATTTTCCTTTATAGAATAGGCAGGGCCACTGAGGGGTGGGGGGGGGGGGCATGATCTCCAAGTGGTGGTAGGGGGATGTCCCAGAGCCGGTAAGCTTCTTCCTGCCTGCCTGCTTCTGGGTCTATCTCTCTCCTGCTTCTGTGTGCCAGTACCTGGATGATTGTATTAATATGATAACCCAGGTGACCCGAATTATCGTGTTAATGCAATTACCCAGGTTCAAGCACACAGGAGCAGGAGACAACTGACCAAGAAAGGAGAAGTTAGACACAGGAAGGTAAGGAGGCAGGCGGGTGGGCAGCAGTCCAAATGTGGGGAGGGGTGCGTGGCACAGCACAGCAGCCCAGGTGGGGGGATGGGAAGTCCTGCCTTGTGCCCAGCTGTGTCTTTCAGTGGCCCTGAGAATAGGCACCACATAGATGTCATAGGGGCCATGGACTCATCAATAATTTGTCCAACACAGCATCAGCAATTAAAGAGCTTGGGGGCAGGGCTGTAGATTGGTTTATTTGGCCCCTCCACCCAAAAAGATATTCTGCTGCCTGCTATGCACCCTCTGGGCACCTATATATAGGTAAAGGGTAATTTCATACCAGGGCATGTAAAGCATTTTCTACAAAGCATGTAGACCTCTATGTAAATTGTGTAACTTTGATAGTGTTATGCAGTCATTGATGGAGCTGCATTAGTTGCCTATCTGGGCTTGTATTGAATTCATAATTGCTTTTATGCAGGGGTGGACTGAGAGTGGTCTTGACCCCAGGGCACTGAGGGTGATCTGGGGCTCCGCCCGGCTGCTGCCCGACACCCCCTACTGCCCCCCCCCCCTTACAAATGCAGCCAACACCCCCGCTGCCCCAAACCTACCTGAAGGGCCCTGGTGGTCTTGTGGTCTCTGTAAGGGGGGGGGGAGCATGTTCTTTCCTGCCTGCTGTGCTGCTGCTATTCCCCCACCTGCCAGCACTACTGTGTTTTCAAAATGGTGGCCAAGACTTCCCGCGGTACTCTCACGGGTCTCAACAGTCTCGTGAGACATCCACAGGGAGTCTCAGCCATCATTTTTAAAGTAAGGCAGTGCCAGGCAGGGGGAGTAGTGGCAGCACAATGGGCAGGAAAGAACACGTGCCCCCCTCCCCCCACAAAGGCCACTAGATCACCAGCGGCGTGCCTTTTAAAGGTAGGACTGGGAAGGGCTGTAGTGTGCGGCAGGCAGGGCTGCTGAGAGACTGAGCTGGGCCCGGGGCAAGGCTGCCCCCTGGGGCCGCCGCCGCCACCCCCCTCAATCCCTACCACTGTCGCCTCCTCTCCTGCTCCCAGGCTGCTGGTGCTGCAGTCCCCGGTCTCATCTGCCAGCCCTCGGCTCCGTCTATAGCCTCCCTCCGTCCGTCACCATGACCGGGCCCCCTGTATTCAAATTGACAGCGCCTCACCTCCGTGTGAAGGCGGCAGATCACCTCTCTTCGGGCCTTCCCTCACTGTGTCCCGCCCTCGTCACTTCCTGTTTCCGCGAGGGCAGGGCACAGTGAGGGAGGGCCCGAAGGGAGGTGATCTACCGCATTCACACGAAGGCAGTGGTGTGCTGGTAAATTTTTAACAACAGGCTCTCTCCCCGGTCCACCTCGGCGCCCCCCCCCCCCATCCACCACTGCGCCCACCCCCCCCCGTCCACCTCTGCGCCCCCCATCCACCTCTGCGCCCCCCAAAATTGCAGAGCTGGCTATAGCCGGGGGGGGGGGGGGGGGCAATGCATTACTCTCTCCAGGAAAAAAAAATTAAATGATCCCAGGTTCCAATCTAATTCATGTTTAATGTGGGATAAAATGCCATAAATAAGTAAATAAATATAAACTTTTAATGTTGAGCACCTGATTCTCAAAGTGAACATATTCCAAACACTATAATGAAAATAAAATGATTTTTTTCTACCTTTGTTGTCTGGTGACTGTTTTTCTGATCATGCTGGCCCAGTATCCGATTCTGCTGCTATCTGGCCTCTTAACTCCGTTTCCAGGGCTTCCTTTCCATTTATTTCTTTCCTTTCCTCCTTTCTTCTTCATTTCTGGTCCTCAGCTTCTGCCTATTCATCCATGTGCAGTTTTTCTCCTCTCTTCCTTTTCCCTTATCTCATCTCCTTCCTCACTCTTCCCTCCCCTCCATCCATGTCCAGCATTTCTTCTCTCTCCCCTCCTCTCCCCCTGCCCTCCATCCACCCATGTCCAGCGACCCTTCTCTCCCCCTGCCCTGCATGCACCCATATCCAGCGACCCTCCTCTCCCCTGCATGCACCCATACCCAGTGACCCTCCTTTCCCCTGCCCTCCATCCACCCATGTCCAGCAGTGACCCTCCTCTCCCCTGCCCAGCATGCATCCATACCCAGTGACCCTTCTCTCCCCTGCCCTCTATCCACCCATGTCCAGCAGTGACCCTCCTCTCCCCTGCCCTGCATGCACCCATGTCCAGCAGTGACCCTCCTCTCCCCTGCCCTGCCCTCCATGCACCCATACCCAGAGACCCTCCTCTCCCCTGCCCTCCATCCACCCATGTCCAGCAGTGACCCTCCTCTCCCCTGCCCAGCATGCACCCATGTCCAGCGACCCTTCTCTCCCCTGCCCTTCATCTACCCATGTCCAGCAGAGACCCTCCTCTCCCCTGCCCTGCCCTCCATGCACCCATACCCAGAGACCCTCCACTCCCCTGCCCTCCATCCACCCATGTCCAGCAGTGACCCTCCTCTCCCCTGCCCAGCATGCACCCAAGTCCAGCGACCCTTCTCTCCCCTCCCCTCCCCTCCATCCACCCATGTCCAGCAGTGACCCTCCTCTCCCCTGCCACCCCCTCCAGACTTGTTTTGCAAATTCTCCTGCTTCCTCCCTCCCTCCCTCCCTCCGGATCCGGTCCCTCACTGACCCTACCTTGGCCATCAAATTCTTCGGGGCAGGCAGTGTTGCCTGCCCGCTGCCATCGCTGACTCTCCTCCGCCGCCCGATCGCACTTCAAAATGGCCGCCGAGACTTACAGAAGTCTCGCCAGGCCGCCTCTAGAAGTCTCAGTAGCCATTTTTAAAGTGCAAACAGGCAGCGGGGGAGAGTCAGCAATAGTAGCGGGCAGGCAACACTGCCTGCCCCGAAGAATTCGATGGTCAAGGTAGGATCGGTGAGGGACCAGATCCGGAGGGAGGGAGAGCCGGCTCGCCCTTTCCAACAACCGGCTCACAAGTCTGGGCAAAATTTAACAACCGGATCTTGCGAGCTGGAGCGAGCCGGCTCCAGCACACCACTGCACGGAGGTGAGGCGCTACCGATTTGAATGCAGGGGACCCGGTCACAGTGGCGGACAGAGGGGGGCTATCAACAGAGCCGAGGGTGGGCAGGTGAGACCGGGGACTGCAGCGCCTGTGGCCTGGGAGCATGAGAAAGAGAGAGACCCCGGAGCCAGGTCCCCTTTGGAGGCCCAGGCCCGGAAATTTTGTCTCCCCTGCCCCCCTTCCCAGCAGCCCTGGTCCCTCGGGCACTGTCCGATTGCCCGAATAGTCAGTCCATCCCTGCTTTTAAGATCTTGCATGGCACATGTCCTGCTTCTTTTATGGAGTTTATAACATATCCAACTTTTAGGGGCTCTTTACCCGCTGCAGTAAAAAGGGCCCTGGCGTGTGGGAAAAACGTCCTCCATCTCTTCCGCAGGGCCTTTTTTTCCCCCACCTTAGGAAAAGGACCCCTCAAGAATCTCTCCCAAGACCTCAGTGGTACCACCCAGGGCTCAAACATCGCATAGCCACTAAACTTGATGTACCACATTCATCGGTCCTTATTGTTATAACAGCTCACATGAGCATTAACATTTGCTCTTTAAAATTTACCTTTCTAAAACAATTTTAAATAATTTTGCAAGCCCCAAACAATGCCAAAAACGCCTCTTCTGCCCAGCTTAACATTTACATGTGTTAATCAGTACATAAATGTTAGCGCACACTTCACACAATTACCCCCTTATATACCTCCTTCATATCTAAAAATACTTATCTCGACTTCAAGCTGTGTAACTCAGGCTCAGATCATTGCTACAATTATATACACCCACTGCTTGCTGTGGAGGCAACTTTAACACTTTGAAAATATTTTTACAATTTTGCAAAACAAGAGAAATAGCTGAAACACGCCTTTTCTTTTCTTTTTTTTTTTAAATTTTGTAACACTTCAAGAAACTGTTAACAATCCTTCTCTATTTTTAAAACTATCTGTGATTTATGCAAAACCAATTTTAAAGGACCAGTATCATTTTTCCCACCAGAGTTGCTACCCTAGGGGGGCTTTTACTAAAGGTTAGCTCGAATTATCTGTAGCAGGGGCGTATCTGCGTGGGCCCCCGCAGATTTTGCCCTGGACCCTCCTACCACCGACCCTCTCCACCTCCCGCCCGCCCGCCACCAACCCGTCGCCGATCTTTGCTGGCGGGGGACCCCAAGCCCCCGCCAGCCGAAGTCCTCTCTTCCGTGCAGGATGCAAGTTGCAACACTTCCTGTTCTTCTGAGTCTGACGTCCTGCACATACAACGTGCAGGACGTCAGACTCAGAATTTGGAACTCAGTCTGACGTCCTGCGTGTTGTACGTGCAGGACGTCAGACTCAGAAGAACAGGAAGCATTGCAACTTGCAGCCTGCATGGAAGAGAGGACCTTGGCTGGCGGGGGGTTGGGGTCTCCCACCAGCAAAGGTAAGTGACAGCAGCGGGGGAGGATTGGCAGCGGCGGGAGGGGGTGGAGAGTGTCATTGGTGGCGAGGGGGGTCTGGCAGTGGCGAGGGGGTCCGGAAATGGCGGGGGGATCGGTGGCTAAAATGTGCCCCCTCCCTCTGGCTCTGGCCCCCCCTACCGCCAGAGTCCAGATACGCCCCTGATCTGTAGTAGGTCCCATCAGTGGCATAGGAAGGGGGGGTGGTGGGGCGGTCCGCCCGGGGTGCACGCTGCTGGGGGGGTGTCAGCTTCGCTGGTTCCCTGCTCCCTCTGCCCCGGAACAGGTTACTTCCTGTTCCAGGACAGAGAGAGCAGGGAACCAGCGGAGTCGACGCAGCTCTCAGCAACGTGCAGTCAGGGCGGATCGGCCCTCCCGCCCACTCCCTGCTTTCCTATGCTAGTAAGAATGTGCTCGGGGGGGGGGGGGTGCACAGCGGCGACTCGCCCCGGGTGTCAGCCGCCCTCGCTATGGCACTGGGTCCCATTTTATTCCTATGGGCAGTGCTGTAGATAACTCAAGCTAATCTTCAGTAAAAGAGTAGACCCACCTAGTTCATTTAAAAAATAAATAAATTATTGTGAAGGCCTATGTTAGCATGCACATTAACCTACACAACATTTTAACTGCCTCTTTTACCCTAATCTTGGCTTCCTTTGTTTTTTTGTTTTGTTTTTAAATAACAGCTTACACCCTTTCACTTACATTCCATCTCTTCTCCCTTCACACAGTCACACATCCACTCCACACCCTTTTGATAAGTATGCAGATCCAAAATAGCAGTATTTCACATACTGATAAATACTGCTTGAGAAACTTAAATGCATACTCAGTACTTTAGTTCAATAAACACCATTATAATACTCCACAGAAGACTCTGGGCCAGATGCATCAACCAAACGTAAAAGAATCTAAAACGTAAAAGTGCTTACCAAATTTGAAAAAACGAAGAATGCTCTAAAAACACACCTCAGAAATGTTCGGTATGGTATTCAAAAGTCGGATGCATGAAAGTTTCGCTAATCTGGTGCAATCCCCCGTAGCAGAATAGGAAACGCATGCGCATAAATTCATTCGGAAAGCACACGGTATCGGCGTGACTAATGTGCGCATGTGACCTCATAGGCGTGCGTCCACGGCATGTAAGAATCGCATCGCTGCACTGTTTGTTTTTGCGATCACAGGGCTACTGGCGAGTACTGCCTCCAGCTTGATTTTCTGTTGGTTTTTCTGCTTGCAATTTTCCATCGTGTGTGTCATCGTGTTCATAGGTAGGTAAGATGTTCCCATGAGCGTATGAATGTTGTAAATCGTGATTTCGCTGCATTTCCCGTTGTTAACTTCTCCGTTTTATTTTTTTTAAAGGTGTGTGGTGTGTGCCACGTTGTTTCATCCTTTTTGTTTTCCTAAAAATTGTTTATAGGTAAGTAAGACGCTCCCATGAGCATATGAATGTTGTAAATTGTGATTTTGCTGCCAGTTCCTGTTGTTAACTTCTAGGTCAGGGTTTAAAACTTGTTCCTTAAAGGGTTGTAAAAGGGTCCTTAAAGTTTAGTGCATCTGGGCCTCTGTCAGGGACACTTAGCTGTCCCGAATAGCTCAGCTATAGTTTTACTCTCAAATATATAGCTCTTTCAGGGGCCCTTTTAATAAGCTGTGGTAGGGCCTACGTGCATGCAGCGCAAGCCAAAATAAAAATACCGTCAGGCTAGCGTGCCCCCTGGTGCTAATTTCAGATTTGGACCATGCTCATTCCGGCAGCAGAAATTATTTTTTTATTTTCTACTGCGCGTAGCATTTCCAGCGGTAATCGGCAGTTGGCGAGCGCCAAATGGTTACCGCTGGGTGGAAGTAAGAGCTTAGGCTGACAATAGGCACACGCTACTTTTAATTTTAGTGCATGCCCCTTTCCCGGCCAATTTTAAAAAATGCCCTTTTTCCCAGATGTGGTAAAAAATGGCCCAACACGTGCCAGAAACACATACTCACACTACTGCAAGCCACTTTTTAACCACCATTTAGTAAAAGGACCTCTCAATCCTTGCAAAAGCTAATGCACTACCACAGGGTATGCTCAGGCGTTCTGTGGTAGTGTTGGCATCTATGCTTGCTTCCCACATGCTAAAAATAGTTGTTGTTTTTTTAGCGCTGGGGGCTTGTTTTGGGGATGGAGAGTAGGCATGCCCAGCACTAATTGGTTAGCATAGCTACATTGCTGCGTGCCTACCGATTAGCGCATGGTTAGTGAGTGACAGTGGCGTTCCTAGGGGGGCGGTGGGTGCGGTCCGCCCCGGGTGCACGCCGCTGGGGGGGGTGCCGCGCGCGCCTGACCTCCGTTCGTTCCATGCTTCGTCTCTGCCCCGGAACAGGTTACTTCCTGTTCCAGGGCAGAGAAGAAGCATGGAATGACCTGAGGACAGGCGCGCGCGGCACCCCCCCCCCAGCGGCGTGCACCCGGGGAGAGGTTCTTTCACGGGGGATTGTCACGCTGCATCAGTGGGGGGGGGGCGCTGCACCCAGGGGGTGGGGCGCATCGGCGATCCGCCCCAGGTGTCAGCCCCCCTAGGAACGCCACTGGTGAGTGAGCCTTTTCCACCTGCTAATAGGCGACGGTAAAGGGTCGCGCTAATAGCCATCCGCTAATAGGGAAATAAGCAAATGGTCATTAACTGAGGAAATGAAAAATTGGTAATTTTACAGTTGTGTTAGAAGTGGCCTCAGTGCATGGGGAAACCCACACGCTAATAATAGCAGGCCACCTTTTAGCGCAGCTTACTAAAGGGGCCCCTGGGTTTCCAGCACGTGGCAGAAACCTGGTGGTAATCGTCATTCTACGTGCATAGACAATTACCGCACTGGTTCTGCGTGAGATCTTATTGCTAAATCAATGGGTGGCGGTAAGATTTCAGACCCAAAATGGACGCGTGCCAAGTTTTATTTTGCCACACATCCATTTTCAGCAAAAATTTTAAAAACGCCTTTTTTACAGGCGTGCTGAAAAATGGATCTGCGTGCACCCAAAACACGCGTCTACACTAGCGCTGCCCATTTTTCAGTGCACCTTAGTAAAATGACCCCTTAGCCTGCTGATAAACTGATTTTCCTGCTCAGTACTGACTCAAGTCATTTCTGTATCACTTGCTAAAATTGTCTGCACCAGCTCCAATTGCTTCAGAATGCTGCAACAAGATTAATAGAAGATTGCAAGCTATGTAACCACATTACACCATTTTTGCAAAACCGTCACTGGCTACCAGTACAATATAGAGCTAAATTTAAAACTCGATGTCTGATCTTCAAAGCCCTTAAAGGAAATGACCCTGAGTACTTGAAGAACAGGATCTCCCTCTCAGTGGTGTAGCTAGGGGGGGCACAGGGGGAACTGTTGCTCCCCCAAACCGGTTTTTAGAAAAAATGTCGCCTATGCGCCTCTTCTGCCGCTCTCCCCGTTCATATAGTCACGTTTACTGCCCTGAAGCGCCGGCGATTCCCATAGTCAGCCTTCTGCCAGCGTCAGGACCTCTCCTCAGGCGCGTCCCACCTCTGTGGAAAGCAGGAAGTTGTGTTAGAGTAGACGGGACGCTCCTGAGGAGAGGCCCCAACGCTGGCAGAAGGCTGACTATGGGAATCACCGGTGCCGGAGGAAGAACGGCGCTTCAGGAAAGTAAACGTGACCACATGGACGGGGAGAGCGGGCAGAAGAGGCGCATAGGTGCCATTTTTTTTCTAAAACCTCTGTTGTGCTTTCAACTTATTATTATTGTTGTTGTTTTTTTTTTACATTTATGCCAGTCTTTGAATGTCTGGCCTTTCATCTGTCTACATTACAAGACTTGATACAGCCAACAAATAAATCATAAATATTATAGAATAATATTTCATGAATTTTAACACTGGCTGGTACTGACTGATGTTTTCCTCTTCCACCTACGTGGTGACATCCTTTAGAAGAAGGAAGCAGGACCAAAGCAGAAACCTTTTACACCACCAGGAAACAAAAAGGCAGAATACTGCTTTATCACATCTCGTAGAACATAGGAATAAACTCATATTTTAATATGCATTTTGTAATGTTCATTTTATTTATTTATTAGGATTTATTTACCGCCCTTTTGAAGGAATTCACTCAAGGCGGTGTACAGTAAGACTAGATCAAACATAAGCAATAACAATTACAGCAGTAAAAATATTCAAATAATAAAAGTATGGCGTGGAGGGGCATAATCGAATGGAAACGCCTATCTCCATGGGCGTTTATCTCCGAGAACGGGTCCGTGAAGGGGCGGGCCGAACCGAATTTTCGAAAAAAAATGGACGTTTTTGAGCTGGGCGTTTGTTTTTTTTTAGCGATAATGGAAACTAAAAACGCCCAGCTCAAAAACGTCCTAATCCGAGCCATTTGGTCGTGGGAGGGGCCAGGATTCATAGTACACTGGCCCCCCTGATATGCCAGGACACCAACTGGGCACCCTAGGTCAGTGCGGTGGACTTCAAAAAAAGCTCCCACATGCATAGCTCCCTTACCACGGGTGCTGAGCTCCCAACCCCCCTCCCCCAAAACCCACTACCCACAAATATACAACACTACCATAGCTCTTAGGGGTGAAGGGGGCACCTACATGTGGGTATAGTGGGTTTTGGAGGCCTCCCATTTACCAGCACAAGTGTTACAGGTAGGGGGGGATGGGCTTGGGGCCACCTGGCTGAAGTGCACTGTGGTACCCACTAAAAGTGCTCCAGGGACCTGCATACACGCAGGCCTCTAGGACTGTTTGCTGCTGTAAAACATTGGCACACCAGTTGACACCTGAAGAATAATCTCTCCGAAAACGTCCTTTATTGGAATAACCACGTTTACTCACAGTTAATTGCAGATCAGAGGTTGTGCCCCACTGGCAATGAGTCTCCCTGGTACTGAGATGAGCAGTAGGTCAGAGCTGGCAGAATGCTGTACAATGCCTTCTTTCAGCCATATTCAAGGGAAGAACTAAGTTGTCTAACATGGCTAACACAGGAAAGGGAACTAAAACTGGCTTACAAAAATGGCCACTACCGCATGGACTACAACAGGAAACACAACAGGGCACACTCTGACCCAGTAGGCAGGGGGAAAAGCACCATGGGAGAAGAGCCTACCAACTACCAACATCGTGAGCGTGTAACACAAGCTAATGAAATCACGGAGCCCAATACCCTACACCCACCACAATGCAATGCTGATGTGACCCTGTACTGCACCCGAGAGCCACATCTGACCCAGGGAGAGGCTGTGACAGGATCAAACACATTCTGCTGTCATGAAGGTGGGTACAGCATTTGAGGCTGGCATACAGGCTGGGAAAAAAGTTTTTAAAGTGGGTTTTTTTTGGTGGGAGGGGGTTAGTGACCACTCGGGGAGTCCGGGGAGGTCATCCCCGATTCCCTCCAGTGGTCATCTGGGCAGTTGGAGCACTTTTTTGGGACTTGTTCGTGAAAAAAAAGGGTCCAAAAAAAGTGACCCAAAATCGCGGTAAAAATGCCTTTTTTTTCGATTATCAGCTAAAGATGCCCATCTCTCCTCGGCTGATAACCACGCCCCAGTTCCGCCTCCGACACGCCCCCCATCAAATTTATTCATTCCCGCGACGGAGTGCAGTTGGAAACGCCCAAAATCGGCTTTCGATTATACCGATTTGGGCACCTTTGCGAGACAAACGTCTATCTCCCGATTTAGGTCGCACTATAGGCGTTTTTCTCTTTCGAAAATAAGCTGGATAGTATACGACTTACAATGTCAACACAATACGTAATAAAACATTTTCATAGATAGCATAGGGTATAAGCTAAGACGGAATATATCAATAGGTAAGAGAATAAGAGGATTTAGAAAATAAGGGGACTAATTTAAAGAAAGTTGCATATAAGGTCAGAGATGTGATTAAATATTATCTCAGCTAGGGAAGGAGTGGATAAACATGTTCTGCAGTGTTTGCAACCCGTGTCATTCCTTGTGTGTGTTGAGTGAAACAAAAAGTTAGTTACTTCTTCCATTAAGTACATAAGTATTGCCATACTTGGAAAGACCAAAGGTCCATCAAGCCCAGCATCCTGTTTCCAACAGAGGCCAATCCAGGTCACAAATACCTGGCAAGATCCCAAAAAAGTACAAAACATTCTATACTGCTTATCCCAGAAATAATGGATTTTCCCCAAGTCCATTTAATAATGGTCTATGGACTTTTCCTTTAGGAAGTCATCCAAACCTTTTTTAAACTCCGCTAAGCTAACCACCTTTACCGGTGTCTTTTCTCTCCCTTCCCATGACTACCTTTGGCATCTTTTGTTCTCTGCAACCACTGCTGCTACTTCTTCTAACCAGCAGCAGTGGCAAAATAACATCAAGCAGGCATAAGGCCACAGTCTTTATGCGCACACTGTCCTGCTTCTCACAATCAGCAGCAGAAAAGGCAAAGCAATAAGAAGCAGGTGCGGGATTGTAGTCTTCAAGTGTGTGCTGTCAGCTCTGCCAGTCACTTGACCCCTCTGATTTCAACTTCCTGTTCTGAGACAGGGGACCAGTAGAGCTGACAGCACAGACATGAAGATTGCAGTCCCATATCTGTTTGTTGTTGTTTTGTATTGTGATCCCTGAGTGAGGGTTCGGGGTGAGCCTGTGAAATAACACAGCCGAAGAACAAAAGGATATAAATGAAAACAAGTGTTTATTTAATTGACTCCTAAAGCCTGTTATGTCATAGGACCATGAACAAAAGATAGAATGCCTCTGTAGTTTAATAAGCAGAGTTAAGTAGGCCTCAGGCAGGCAAGGTTTGTACACAGTCTGTGGCTGGTAGGGCTGCCACACCCCAAATAAAACCTGTGAGTCTTTCTCAGTTCTTCTCCAATTACTAGGGTAGGCTCTAGCCAGATTTCAGAGGAAGGCTTGTCAGTCTCAAAGATGAAGCTAAAGTGGCTTACCTCAGCTTGGTCACAATTCTTAATCATAGGTGGGACCGTTAGATCACAAAGGAGCAAAAAAGGGCATTCAGGGAGGACAAGGCCATAGCAAAGAAACTGAATGAATTGTTTGCTTCAGTCTTTATGGATGAATATGTAAGAGATTTCCTGTACCAGAAATGGTTTTCAATGGTGATGATGCAGAGGAACTGAAAGAAATCTCGATGAACCTGGAGGATGTACTGAGCAAAATTGACAAATTAAAAAATAGTAAATCACCTGAGCCAGATGGCATACATCCAAGGGTACTCAAAGAACTCAAGCATGAAATTGCGGATCTGCTGTTAGTAACATGTAACCTGTCATTAAAATCATTGATAGTCCCTGAAGATTGGAGGGTGGCCAATGATAAAGAGGATAGAACTCTTCTAGTATGAGGAAAAGTTAAAGAAATTAGGGCTCTTCAGCTTGGAAAAGAGACAGATGAGGGGAGATATGATTGAGGTCTACAAAATCCTGAGTGGTGTAGAATGAGTAAATTGATTTTTTACTCATTCCAAAAGTACAAAGACTAGGGGACACGCAAGGAAGTTATATGGAAATACTTTAAAAACAACTAGGAGAAATATTTTTTCACTGAACAAATAGTTAAGCTCTGGACTCTATGCCAGAGGATGTGGTAACGGCATTTAACATATCTGGGTTTAAAAAAAGGTTTGGACAAATTCCTGGAGGAAAAATCCATAGTCTGCTATTGAGACAGACGTGGCTAAGCAACTGCTTGCCCTGGGATTTGTAGTATGGAATGCTGCCACAATTTGGGATTCTGCCAGGTACTTATGACCTGCCTTGGCCACTGTTTGGAAAGCAGGATACTGGGCTAGATGGACCATTGGTCTGAACCAGTATGGATACTCTTACGTTCTTGTATTAGAATATCCATCACGCTTCCAGATGTCTTACAAATTCAGGTACGGTGCATATTTCTATGTTCCATGAGGACTCACATATTTGTACAGAAATAAAAGAGCTAAAGTGGGGGTTACACCTGGGTTCCACTTGCACTGACCACTAGGTTACTCCTTACATTTAATTGATGCTCTGTTAGGAATGGCCATCATACCTGAAGCTGTCATTGAGCCTGGTATCCACTATCACTTTCACTTCTTGGGAGGGAGGTCATTAAATACTGGGAGATTAAGGATAGGTCATATCTCCATCCTTCCTGTAGTCAGCTGCTCAATCAGGGCAGCTGACTACAGGAAGTGATTGAAACAGGTCTAGCTAAAAGCATCTTTCTTTATTGCCTTGAACATTTCTTCCCATTCCATTATAACTGACATCCTAATTTTGGGTCCTCCCTAGTCACATCCAAAACATGACTCCAATATGCCCCCTTGCTATTTGGACAAGGTGCCTTTTGAAAATCATGATTTGCATGTTTTGGGAAGATAGACTTATTTTGGCCATTTTGAGATGTCCATCTGCTTCAAAAGTGAGTACCACAGACTATTACTGTAGTCAAGGTTAAGTATTGCAAATAATTGTACTACTGTTCTAAAGTTGGGAAATCAAGCAAGTATTTAAACCTCCTAAACAAATGTAAGGTGAAGAACAAAGCATCTTAGTATTATTTATCTCATTTTGCATTACAAAAGAAAAGAAAATGTGTTAAAGGCAAATAATGCAGATTCTTCCATTTTACACTAATTATTTAGAAAACATTCTGCATTATTCCCCTTAACAATGTTAATAACTATCCCCTTACATGAGTCAATGGTTTTCACATTTGCCCTCTTAGTATTTTACTTTCAGATCACAGATATTTAAACTTGAAAGAAATCACCATGATCATGATTAAGAAAATGTAATAATTAAAGTTAGATTATAATGCATGCAACTGATGACAGATTTGCTAATTAAAATAGTTCTCTGTTATCTAGACCTGAGAATCATATTTGAGTTCTGACAAATGGAAAATGTAATTTGATAGCACAGTTTTGTTGAATGTTATCTTCCACTACTTGCAGTATTTCTTCATTTTTTTTCATCCATAAAGATGATTAAAAGTGATAAAACTATGCAATTATACCTAGGGCTTTCTTTTCCCCTCATTATGGACCCCCTCCCCCCCCATTTATGTTTTATTGTTATATAAATAAATGGATAAAAGAACAGAGCAAAATCTGGAGTGTGCATTTCAGTGACTCCTGCCATTTATAAGGCAGACATTTAAAAGATATCTCTACATAATTTCATGAGACTGCTGGACAAATCTCAGATTTTAAAATTCCTCCCTTCCCCTACCCTCACTGATTATATATATATAAGCTGCGGTCTAGCAAAGTCAGTGAAAGGACTGAACAGGTAGGCAGGCAACACAGTAAAGTTATGAAAAAAATATAAATTTACTGTGTTGCCTGCCTACCTGTTCAGTCCTTTCACTGATTTTGATAGACCACAGCTTAAACCAAAATATAGAACATCACTGTGAAGGCTCAGAACTCTTGAACCAAAATATTATTTAGGGCAAATTCAAGCAAAATGACTTACAGTTAGATGTCCTGGACAAGAGTCTCTGACTTGCAGAACTGGGAGTCTGATCTCTACTAGCTCCCTCTGTATACAAGAGGAGTCCGGGAGATCTTAGCACCAAGCTGAAAGAATAGATGCTGTAAATACTTTTAAACTGATAAAAACTTGGTGATATTGCAGTAGCTTCATGGGGAATTACCTAACAAGGTGCAGCAAGTCTGCTTACAATTCATAGAGAAAGCATGCATGCAGACAGATTCCCTCCACTGGAAAGAGAAACAGGCCAGCTACAACCCAGCATACACAGGGACAAGTGCCAGCCAATAGGAAAAGTCGCATAAGGCATAGGAAACAGGGACATGTGGTCAGTAAGATCCTATCTCAGAGCACTGCAGGAAGACTAAGATTTGTAGTCCAAAAGTACTTTCTGCCTTTCATAAGGGCACAAGCACTTTAGACTGTTACAGGCAATGCAATCTGATTTAAACAATATCCAACATACATCCTATATAATAATTCTCACCTCCAACGTTCTGTGCCTGGGACCGTAGCTCCCTAGGCTGGAGGTGGTCTGCTAGGCAGACACGCACTGACGTCACTGACGTCATGACAGCTGATTCCAAGGCAAGGGGAAGAGTAGGGAAACATGCGCAGCATGTTTCCCTACTCCTCCCCCTGCCTCGGAATCATCTGTCACCCCCCGCGCTACGGCCCCCTCGACCCCCCCTCTGTGAACCTGTCCCCCCCCCCCGGACTGATGAAAACTGCCCCCCGCCGCCATAGTGTACTACCTGTGCTGACGGGGGACCCAAACCCCCGACAGCCGAAGTGTTGTTGTGCCCTTCACGTTCCTTCCTCATCTTCTCTGGAAGTTCCTCTGCGTGCGTCTGACTGCGTGCGTGTGACATCAGACGCACGCAGAGGAACTTCCAGAGAAGATGAGGAAGGAAAGCGAAGATCACAACAACCCTTCGGCTGACGGGGGTTTGGGTTCCCCGTCAGCACAGGTAGTACACAACGGCGGCGGAGGGCAGTTTTCGGCGGTCCGAGGGGGGGGCGACAGGTTCGCCGAAGGGGGGCGAGGGGGCCGTAGCATGGGGGGGGGGGGGGAATTGCCTGCCTAGGGCCCGTTTCCTTGCCTTCAGAAATGGGCCTTTTTACTAGTATATATATAAACAACAGGAATCCTGCCTCCATGCAAATGGGGGCAGAACACTACTGAATATCAATCTCTATTATGTTCTTGTTTGAACCTGAAAAACTGATTAGCTTCATATATTTATTGCTCAGGACCTGATTTCAAAATAAGTTATTTGGCTAGCAGGTAACTGTCACTGTCCGGACCTGGTCAGTGGTTTTCAGTTGTAATATCTAGATAATGTGGTTGAAAATCATGTCTGAGTGCCTGAGCTCTACCTGGGTAGTGCAGATGCAGTCTTGGGACAGAACTAACATGGAGCTGGAAGTTATTTTGATACAGCTGGTGGTGTTATTCCCAGATATTCACTCAATGAATAGTTAAGCTCTGGAACTTGTTGCCAGAGGATGTGGTATCAGTTGTAGTTCATCTGGGTTTAAAAATGATTTCAACAAGTTTCTGGAGGAAAAGCTCATAGTCTGCTATTGAGATAGGTATGGGGAAAGCCTCTGCTTGTCCCTGGGATCAGTAGCAAGAATCTGGCTACTATTTGGGATTCTGCCAGGTAATTGGGACCTCAATTGTTCATGCTGGAAACAGGATACTGGGCTAGATGGACCATTGGTCTGACCCAGTATAGCTATTCTTATGTTCCTCTTCAATGCCGGGCCATATCCAGGTTTATGTGACTGGCTTTTTTGCCGTTAAGCGCAAAATATTCAGTACTTAATGGCATAAGCAACATCATATAAAGATAGGACTGACTTTTACGCAGTCCGATTTGACCGCTACGCTTAGGTGGTTAAGCCCTGAATTTTAGCACTTAACCACATAAGTGCCACCTCATCCCATAAACCACCCACAAAATAGCCAGCTTTGAGTGTAGTGGTCTGTGGTGATATTCAGTGGCACTAACTGGTTAAGTGCCACTGAATATCAGCAGATAGACCTGAACAAGCAATTAAACTGGCTAAGAACTGTTTCTGGCCGGTTAAATTACTTTGAATATCAACCCCTAAGTATTTTCCATGAGGTAGGGAAGAGAGTTTGGAGTAGACAAATTGCTAATGCAAACAATGAAAGCAAAAATAGTACATTCAATATTGGAAGAAGTAACTAACTTGTTAGTTTCACTCTCACACACAAGGAGCGTCATTCTGAGAGAAAGTCCATGCAACTAGAAATATATTTATAGTGATGACAACCAGCACAAGTTACAGAGGAAGCCAAAAATGGGTGAAACGGTGGCCCCATTGCACACTATTAGGTCCTTTTACAAAGGCGCACTGAAAAATGGCTTGCGGTAGTGTAGGTGCGGGTTTTGGTCATGCACCGATCCATTTTTCAGTGCGCCTATAAAAAAAGGCCTTTTTAATGTTTTTGCAGAAAATGGACGTGCAGCATAATCAAAATTGCCACGTGTCCATTTTTGGTCTGAGACTTTACCGCCAGCCATTGACCCTAGTGGTAAAGACTCATGCGGTAACCGAGTGGTAATGACCTACGTGCGTCAAATGCCACTTGACGCGTGTCCAAAAATAAAAAATAAGTTTTGGATGCACGTATTGGATGCATTCCAAAAATGAAATTACCGCAAGAGCCACGCAGTAGCCGGGTGGTAACTCCATTTTGGCGCACGTTGGGAGCACGTAGACGCTTATTTGGCTTAGTAAAAGGGCCCCTAAGTTAAGTGCTGTCTGTTGAATAATTTTGTAACTTTGGCGTTTTTGATCACCTTATTTTTGCAAAACTTTTTTTATGCACAGTAAACGATGGCAAAGAAAATTATATTTTAAAAGGCAGGGCCGCCGAGAGGGGGGGACAGGGGGGACAAAATTCCCGGGGCATGTGCAGGACGTCAGATGCACAGAAGCCCTGCAGAGTACAGCGAAGACCAGCTGAGAGGGGCGCATCTGTGTGGGCCGCGCACGCCGGAGTCAGAAGGCAGCACTTCTGCTGGCAGGGGTTCGGGTGGAAGGGGCCCGGTGGCGGGTGGGACTGTGGCGCCGGGCCCTCCTCAGGGGGGGCGGCGACAACCTGGGGGATGGCAGTGAGGGCGGGGCCGGGGGGCCCGGGGGCGGCCTTGTCCCGGGCCCGGCCCAGTCTCTCGGCGGCCCTGTTAAAAGGAGTTTTGACCCCGATGATAGAAACAAGATATTGGCTTAAGCTGATGCCGGTTACAACTTAGGATCTTTTCCGAATGGTTTCTGAGGAATCTTTCTCCTTTAAATAAATACATTTCTAGCTTTGTTTAAGTGGCACTAGGGGCAGAGTCATGACAGTCCAGTAAGTTATGCAGGTACTGGCAACATTCAATGCTGTGCCCATATAGCTAAGCAGACATGTGGAATCCTTAATATCAGTCCTATCTTTGCCAGGTTAGCTATGCTGGTGCAGCACTGATTTTCAGCAGTATTCACAGAACTTACAGATATTGCTGCTGAACCAGATATTCAATGCTGATCATGGGCGACCCAAAGCAAATTGTCACCTGAGGCAAGGACGAGTTGGTACCCCAGTCCCCCCCCCCCACCTAACATCTCTCCCTTCACATTCTCTCTTTATCTCCCAACTTCCTCCTCCCCCCCCCCCCCCCCCCCGGCCACAGTCTGGCATCTCCCCCCATCCTTCCTCAACCCCCTTCCCTGAGTGCTCCTTCTTTTTTTAGTTTTACAGAAGTCAGCAGAGGCAGTGATTCCCACACACTGCCCTGCTGCCGGCACCAGCTTCTTCTCTCTACTGCAGCCAGCCTCTCTGGCATAACTTCCTGTTACCTCAGAGGCGGGCCACAGTATGGAGAAGAAGCTGTTGCAGGCGGCAGAGCAGCGTATGGGAATTGCTGCCGCTGCTGCCGTCTTTTAGAAAACCAAGGAAGAAGGTATATTCAGTGCTTCTACCTATACAACTCGTGGTACCAAGTACATGGATTAAGCTAAACTCCTCAGCCAGTTACTGTGCAGGCTAGATATTGACCACATGTTTTTTTTTTTAATATCACAATTCAAATTTATTAACAATAGATCACTTCTTCTGTATTAAACGCAAAGCAATAGAAAAAAAATCTGTACTTGCAGCAAAATGTAGCTATTTTAGCACAATATTTAGGTAAACTCTTGTGTCATTAAAGAAAACAGTAGAAAATTTTAATATTTATTGAGTTCTATAAGTGTAGTTAGGCCCTTTTAGTTATCAGTTCAAATTAATTAAATATGCCCCTCTTAATTGCGATGTAAAATTCAAATCAGAATTTTGTAATTTGTCAGTTGTCTTTCATGTGTCAGCAGAAAACTTTAGATGACTCCCATGAGGCCTTCGGAAGATGAGCTGGCGGTCCTAGAAGCTTGGATCATCTGTTCTTTAATGTTGATTGATGAGGCTTATTGATATGGATGGTAGCCCAGGAGGAGGGTGACTCTGTCCTGTGTACCATATCGATGTTCTTGATGGCTTGCACATCTTCTGTTTCTTACAGAAATATCCATCTATGTTGGAAAATTGAGGCCCAAAAAAACAAACAAACTGCGAGTGCTGCACAGGACCCAGCTTGCCCTTTTCCAGCAGATAAGAGATCAGCTAGCAGATGAACAAGGTAAAGTCACTCAGCTATGGAGCTCTTTCTTTGCATATACATAGTGTCATTTTATGGTCCCTTATTGAAAGCATTTGGTCATGTTATGATCCATTTTGAAAGTCCTATGTACCATTCCAGTGGTATTTCATAGACATTACATTTCATGTTGTAAGTGAAAGAATATATTTCCATCATTTGGCTCTACAGTTACTGTATAAGAATATGCATGCCTTCAGTGACCATTTACTTTGAGATTTCCTTGTTAGGTGTGTATGGAGGGGAAGGGGGGAGAGAGAGAGAGCTTTATAGCTCCTTCTAAGTCCATGTATAGTACTGGTGGTGTCCCTACCATTAAATGTGAAGAATTGTGCTGGCCTTTTCTCAGCATTACAGTATATTAGTGTCTATGGAAATCGCCTACCTAGCTAGCACTAATATTATCCAGAGCAAAATACTGACTGCATTCTTTGCTACCTCATTTCAAATGTGACTTATAGTGGCTAGCTAATGAACAGTCACATGTCAGAGTTGGAAAAAATCAAGAAAACAAAGCAGTATGGTAAAAAGTCTTTAATAATGTCTAGTTCATTTGTTGTTACAAAAGTCATCTGCCCTACATGGCCACGATTCTGCTTGTGCCTGTTTCAGGGGCATATGGAGTTACCTTAATAGAGAGAGTCTCACATTTAATAGTCAACATTTCAAACAGCCAGCATTGAGATCTAGTCAATTCCTTTCTGCTGTTCAAAAGTCTCTTCAGCAAAAGGGCATTCCCACATGGCTCACACAGCGTATGTTTTAGGCCTAAAGTTTGGCAACATGGGACATGTCGATCTGCCACTCCCAATGCACAGGCCTGTGTTTTGGGCCATATTCCTGATGTCTGTACAGGCACACCCATTTCTGTTTCTGCAGCTACAGCAGAATTGTTTGTTTGGGAGCTTGATCTGATGTTCTTTGTGTCACCCTCTCTGCCCACACACCCAGCACACATCTACCAATATTCTGCTACAAGCTATTGATGCTTAGGGTTACCATATTTCGTCCTCTCAAAAAGAGGGCACATGTCCCACCCCCTGCCACGCCCACACCCCGCCCCTTTCACATCCTCGCCCCGCCCCATCACATATTCCCCTCCCCTGCCCCCACATCACCTCCCCTCCCCCGGGTCACCTCCCCTCCACTCCCCTTACTTACTATCTACTGCCCTGGTGGTCTAGTGACCTCTTCGGGGCAGGAAAGAGCCCCCTCTTTCCTACCCGGAGCTCTGTCCTTGCCCTGCATCCTGTTGCTGTGACAGTCTCGGGATTAGATTCCTGTCCATTGGGCAATCCTCTGGTTGAACACTTGACAGTAAGGAAGAGCTGCTCTGATTGTGGACACTGAAGGTCGCATCTCAAAAAAGATATAGTGGAATTAGAAAAGGTGCAGAAAAGGGCAACAAAAATGATAAAGGGGATGGGACGACTTCCCTATGAGGAAAGGCTAAAGTGGCTAGGGCTCTTCAGCTTGGAGAAAAGGCGGCTGAGGGGAGATATGATAGAGGTCTATAAAATAATGAGTGGAGTCCTACTTAGCCCAGTGCCTGTAGGATGGTGGTTGCTATAGAAAGATCCTGCTTGTATCTTCCTCTTTTTCTTTATTTTCTTCTATTTATATTGGAATGTTTAATTTTTTTTCTGTGTTTCTGCTTTCAAATTATATGTAAACCACTCAAGCATCTCTGGCATGGGTGGTATATTAAATATTGTAAGCTCTGTCGAGCAGGGACTGTCTCTTCATGTTCAAGTGTACAGCGCTGCGTACGTCTAGTAGCGCTATAGAAATGATAAGTAGTAGTAGTAGAGTTGAATGGGTAGACGTGAAGCATCTGTTTACGCTTTCCAAAAATACTAGGACTAGGGGACATGCGGTGATGTTACAAACTAATACATTTAAAACGAATCGGAGAAAATATTTCTTCACTCAATTTGTAATTAAACTCTGGAATTCATTGCCAGAAAATGTGGTAAAGGCGGTTAGCTTAGCAGAGTTTAAAAAAGGTTTGGATGGCTTCCTAAAGGAAAAGTCCATAGACCATTATTAAATTGAGCTTGGGGAAAATCCACTATTTTTTGGATAAGCAGTATTAAATGTTTTGTACTTTTTTGGGATCTTGTCAGGTATTTGTGACCTGGATTGGCCACTGTTGGAAACAGGATGCTGGGTTTGATGGACCTTTGGTCTGTCCCAGTATGGCAATACTTACGTACTTATGCTCTTTGGACACTTTTCACCCCTTTCTCTAACCCTCCCCCTTCTTGTTCTATAGCCTCCCTTTCCCAGGGGTTGGCTAGTAGTGTTTAAACCACAAGTAGTTGTCAGCCTTGCATACCAGGGCATCAACACATATGTTAGAAAATGGAGACACATCTTTGTATACATATATCAGAAAACATTGTGTTTGGAACAAAAATAAAACTTTAAACTATTTAACATGTTTTTTTTTTCCATTGACCTCATTATGGTTGCAGCCACTGCTGCAGCTGCTTCTCATATAGCATCCTGAGCTCCCTCAGAATTTGCTCCGATAGTGGCATATGGCTACCAGCTCCTGCTACACATCTCTGCACATGCCTGTGACTTACAGCGAGCTGGGGAGGAGGGGGATCACCGCAGGCAAGGCAGCCATTTCAGGGGACTCAGCTGCTGTGACCTCCTGCCAAGTTGCCTGGGGGGGGGGGGGGGGGCTCTTCATCAGCCCCTTCTTCACCATCCAGTAGGGGCATGTCCCTCTATTTCAGTCTTGTGGCCCTATTGTGGGGTGAAGGGCACTTCCCACTACTCAGGGTCCAACAGCATTTCCTCCCAGGCCTTCTCGGCAGCAGGCTGGTCTGGGGAGGCTGGTCAAGGCCTGGCTGAGTGGCAGCTGGATAGTGACCTGTGTGTTAAAAAGGTGTGCATTTGAGATCAACATATCCTACATGGCTTGCATACTTATGCAGCTAGCTATCGGTAGGCAGGAACAGGGACAACTGGGGGCTGTTGGTTGTTAGCTGGGGGATATCGATGATCTGTGCACCAATGAGATGACATAACAGGGAACCCTAGAGTCACTGATGTGATAGCTGCTTGTTCCCTGAGAGGGTTGTCTCCCTACAGACAAGCAGGATGGCCCTGGCCCTTCTGGAGGGCTCTGGGTGAAAGGCACTGGCTGGGAAGTAGTATGTCACTGTGCCATTGAAGGGATGGGGCCATTGTTACAGCTTTTGTCAGGGATCTGAGTGTGTTTGTGACCCTATGCCTTTGTAGCCTATAGCTGGATGGGAGATGGCAGGAGACCCTATTTGATCCTCCCATCCTTCTGGCCACCTCTGCTGGGACCCCCAGAAGAAAGGCAGTTTACATACTACAAGGTGGGAAGTCTAAATTTGGGGGCATCTATCTGTGATGCAATCATGCTAGCATAGGTTGTAGTTTCTGGAAGGAGGGGTTTGTGTCCACCATCATGTAGAGCTTTAAAGGGCCCCTAGCTTTGGCCTTGAGGAATGTTTCACAGGACAGCATACTTAACTTTGGACCTCACAATGGTATACAATCAGGGTGGGCTCTGAGGCATGAAAGATCAGCCATTTGGGTGGCAACATGTACTCTCTTAGCCCTCTGTGGTCAGTGTACTGTCCTCCTTGCACACTCCTTTGCCAGCTACTTGTGCAGTATAGGGGTTAGGGCTGTGGCCTTGTACAGCAGGGAATGTGGTTTTGACTTCCACTGTGGATTGTTCTGGTTACTGTTTTTTTTTACCATGCTATAGCTGCTGCAATGTGTTAGGTAGTTGTGTGTGACATGCTGACCACTTTTCTATTGGTTACAGGAGGGTACTGTATAACATCCATTTCCCCCCTCCCCAATCCTTTCTATGTCATCTCATAGGTTTGGGGTTGGCTGCAACACATTCTAGTGGATAATGGGGTTGTAGCACACTGTACTGAGGGTAGCTGCATACTCATGTCTTGATTCAGGACAGAGCTATTATAGGAGTGCAATTCCAATGGTGCTCCCTCATGTGCCAGATGAGGCCTGGGTCTTCTTGCTGTATGCACTTGTAACGGCATCTGAGTGCCTTAAGGTCCCTGTAGATGCCAAACCGTCTGCAAAACACAAGTTGGTGGAGACAGGGTTCAGGTGATGGGGCTTCGTGGCTTGACATACATAGGATTTT
Organism: Microcaecilia unicolor; assembly: GCF_901765095.1. Taxonomy (NCBI): domain Eukaryota; kingdom Metazoa; phylum Chordata; class Amphibia; order Gymnophiona; family Siphonopidae; genus Microcaecilia; species Microcaecilia unicolor. Next base: position 505,660,076 of record NC_044031.1, read on the forward strand.
TTTTTGACATGTTGTCATCTGTCACAAGCTATGTGAGGAGCACTGCACAACAGTCAGGTTGGGGGAGGGGGCTTGAGGGGTGGGTAAGCAGTATACAGGCACAGGTGCTGTTTGAGCTAAGGTGGCCATGGGGACAGGGGATGGCATGGTTCCCTTTCTGTGGAGCATGTGCACTGTTGCTGGGAGGTGGGAATGGCCACTTTTGTGAGCTGCTGCCGAAGTTCCCATCAGTATGTAGGTATGAATCTACATGCTGGGACTGGGGGGGGGGGGGGGGAGATGGTGTTAGGGGGTCCAGAAATGTTCAGCCCCTCATTTCTACATGTAATGGTTAGTGAAAGGGGCCCCATGGAAGCTGGGGGACATAGTCTGAGTTGTTCTGCAGAGTGGGCCATGGGCAGAGGGAAGGGGACCTGACGGTCTTCCTTCAGAACTCACTGTATCTGACTCTGACTATATATGGTGTTTGCACATAACTGGTAATGTGATCCTGGGGGGCAATGCTTTACAGTCACCTTTCCAGGCTATTCCTGATGGATCTCCATGCCCTCATGGAGAGGTGGCAGCTGGTAATGCCTTTTAAATATTTCTCTCCAGTGCCTGAGGCACAGGAGGACTGGAAACTCAGACTCCTGCACTGAGAAATTGGGATCTCTCCTAAGAGACATATTGATCAAATGGAGGGACACCTTTCCACATACAGAGGTATACAGTATATGCACATTTTGCATGTTGGCAGAGACTATTATCTCAGAATGTCTATGTCTCTTGCAGTACGTCCTTTTATGGCACATTTCTCCTTATGTATTTTTTAATATCGGAAAATGTTTATTTACCTCTTTTATTATCGACTTAAGTTTTTGCAAGTTTTCCAATAGACGTTTTTTCCCATTTACACGTCATATTGAACATGCCTCTCCACTTCATTTTATTGAAAATGAAAGACTAAATTATCCATTATTTTGTCAGAACAGTTTTTATGTGCTCAAGGTGCTAAAAAAAAAAAGTATCTCTTATTCAGTATTGGCACCATATCATGCAGGAGTGGTGAAAGCACTAGGCTGATAGCCAAGGAAACTTGTTCAAATCCTGCTGCTGCTCTTTAATCTTGGGTCCTTTTACCAAAGTCTAAGAAATGAGCTTAGCTCATCCTAATGCAGAACTTTCCCATGTGCTAAGCTCATTTCAAGCCTGTCTATAAAATAGTCCTTTTTCAATTATATTTTTTAAGGCTGTGTGCTAATGTCAGTAGTAGGGCGTGGTAGCCGACAAAAGAATAATGGGGAAGCACTTACTGCTTCATATTTAGAAGGGGTTAAGGGCTCCCATGGTTTGGACGCATTGACCAGTTAGTGAATGCTAATGTCAGCCTGCTAGCTGGTTAATGCGTCCATGCCTATTCTCCAGCAATGATATGCACCCTTCAAAAAATAAATACAAAAAATAAATAACATGTATTTTCTTGCTCAAACAGGAAAATTACCACAAGACCCTTTAGTACTTCTTGTGACAATCATTTTTAGGTGTTCTAAAACTGTGTTAGGGCTTAGCACACCTTAGTAAAATGGCTCCTTAACTCTGTACCTACTGTGCATGAATATAACTCACCTTGAGCTACTGCTGAATAGGTGTGAGCTAAATCCAAAATGCAACTCCTTTACTTTCATTCTTCTAAAAAGAGAGAGCCCATTGAAGCTACTCAGTCTGGTGCTGGCTTGTGACTGTGCCTTAATATTGTAAACTGAGATCTGTGGTAAGCTCTTTCATAGTGCCTTTAAAAACAATTAGCAACACACTCTAAGGTAGGGTTATGTTTTCAAAATGACTTCTACAGGCAAATGTGCTAATGAGATGTCTGCAGCCTAGGATGCAGCATTCTGAAAGCAGCCCAAGGTGTGAATCCATTTTTTGTACAATCCACAACACCAGCAGGTCATGTAAGAGCTGGGTAAGGAGTTGGTTGGTAAAGGCATGAGCAGGGGAAGCACAAGAGGGGAATTGTTGGATTTAACCAATTTAAAATTGTGATTTCTTGGCATGATGTGTTGCATCAAAAAGAATGATGTGATATTTTACATGTTTTCTCGATGCACTGACTTTTAAGATAAACACACTGAGGGGCCCTTTTACTAGAGGGCTGTCATGTAGCAACCTGGAACTACTGCCAGCCCAACGTGGCCACCGGCGGTAGTTCTGTCCCCAGCATGCGGCATTTCTGGTGCTCCCGGAATTTTTGAAAAGTTAATACCGCAGTGGGTTACCACCGGGTTAGCACGGGAGCCCTTACCTCCACCTCAATGGGTGGCGGTAAGTACTTCCCCCAAAATGGCTGCGCATCAAGAATGAACTTACTGCACAGCCATTTCTTTTTGGGAGCTTTTTACCTGCTGTGGTAAAAAGGGCCTTGGCGCCCATAGATATTAAGCTTATCAGATGTAAAGGAAGTGATTTTGGAAAGCATTTTCCTTGTGGAATGATTGTTTAACTCATGGGAAAGGGCTCTTTGTAAAATTATGTGGTCACATAAGGGTGTATAGGAAGGTGTGATGACAAGATGCTACATACTTAGGCTCATGCCACATGTAGGTGTTTCCAGGGCCTTAGTTTAGATGGAGCAGGAGGCCAAGCAGCAATGCACCTATAGGTTTTATGAAATATAAATGTACATGCATGAAGGACTAAATTCTATAAATAGTGTTGAAAATCAGTGCCAACTAAAAAACACGCTTAAGTGCTATTCTATAAACAGCGCTCAAAGTTAGGTGCCATTTATAGAATAGTGCTTAGCACTGGGAACCACGACTGCTTTTAGGTGCAACCATTTACACCAAAGGAACGCTGGTGGAAATCTTCATGCCTAAATTAGATGTGGATCCCCTTTATCCTATAACAGCACACATAAGTTGTGGGAATGCCCCCAATCCACCCATGACCCTCCCATGACCACTCTCCCTTTTTGGAGCCATACGTAATACTTACATGTTGATCTGGGCTTGTAAATATATGCGTACAAATTTTGATTGATGCCAATTAGCACCGCTAATTGATTGTTAGGGCCCAATTATCAGTGCTAATTAGCTCATTAATTGATTAAATTACACGCACAAATTTGCACACGCAATTTTTAGTGACTTTTACAGAATTTGGGGGAAGTGCACATACAGATTTGCACCTTCTTCAAGCAGATATAGATTTGTGAATGAGTATTTCTGTGCTCCCGGGTTCATTGGATGCCTATTTTATAAATGTACCTAAGCATCTCACTGCCTGTATAGCATAGGTGTCGTTATAGCATTAGCCCCATCTTATTATGTTACAACCCACAGCAGAGAAATAGGAAATACAAAGATAAGATGAGCAGCTAAAGGTGGGATAATTCTTCATTTACAATATATATAAAACTATATCCTATTTTTACATATACATATTTATATTTTTATATACATGTGAGAATATATCCTAAATCCTTATATTAGCAATCATTTTCATCCCACATCTTATAGTAATTTCACTATTAACAATATAACATACCCATTAGATTCAACAATGAAAATTCTGGGAGTATACATTGATCAACATCTGACATTTGACTTCCAGATTTCAAAAATAGTCTCCTCTATCTTCAACTCACTCTGGAAGTTAAAAAGAATCGGGCCTTCTTTCCTTAGTTCAATACTCCGCACTTTGGCCCAATCCTTAATAGTTTCCAAGATCAACTATTGCAACACTATTTATGCAGGATGCAAGAACCATCAAATTAGAAAACTTCAACCAGCACAGACTACCGCTGCTCATCTGGTCTGCAGGGTACCACGTTACTCAAAAGCCTCCCCTTTTACTTCTAAAATGATATTGTCTTCCATTAAATGCCAGAATTACCTTTAAACTATGTGTATTTGTATACCAGATCTTGTATGGTATGTGTCCTTCGTACACGTAAAACCTCATTGAACTGCCAAACAAAATACTCTAACCACTTCTAGAGACTTCTTATCTCTTCACGATCCTTGTTGTAAGAAAGATATCTACAATCTATTCCTACTGCAGGCTTTTCCTATCAAAGCACTAAGAAATAGAATCCATTACCTAAACATCTAGCTTTCAGAAAGCTTTTGATAAAGGTCCTCATGAGATACCCTTGAGAAAATTAATAGTCATGGGATAGTCTGGTGTGGATTAGGAATTGGTTATTGGACAGAAAACAGCAGGTAGAGTTAAATGATCATTTCTTTTATTGGAGGAGGGTGAACAGTGGAGTGCCGCAGGTAATGCACATTGGAAAGAATAACCTCATGAAAGGTTACAGAGGAAATTGGAGGGTCATGGGATAGGAGAAAATGTCCTATTGTGGACTAAAAACTGGTTGAAGGATAGGAAACAGAGAGTGGGGTTAAATGGGCAGTATTCACAATGGAGAAGGGTAGTTAGTGGGGTTTCTCAGGGGTCTGTGCTAGGACCGCTGCTTTTTAATATATTTATAAATGATTTAGAGATGGGAGTAACTAGCGAGGTAATAAAATTTGCTGATGACACAAAGTTATTCAAAGTCATTAACTTGCAAGAGGATTGTGAAAAATTACAGAAGGACCTTACAAGACTGGGAGACTGGGCGGCTAAATGGCAGATGACGTTTAATGTGAGCAAGTGCAAGGTGATGCATGTAGGGAAAAAGAACCTGAATTATAGCTAAGTTCCACGTTAGGAGTTACGGACCAAGAAAGGGATCTGGGTGTCATCATCGATAATACACTGAAACCTTCTGCTCAGTGTGCTGCTGTGGCTCGGAAAGTGAATAGAATGTTGGGTGTTATTAGGAAAGGTATGGAAAACAGGTGTGAGGATGTTATAATGCCATTGTATCGCACCATGGTGCGACCGCACCTTGAGTATTGTGTTCAATTCTGGTTGCCACATCTCAAGAAAGATATAGTAGAATTGGAAAAGGTGCAGCGAAGGGCGACTAAAATGATAGCGGGGATGGGACGACTTCCCTATGAAGAAAGACTAAGGAGGCTAGGGCTTTTCAGCTTGGAGAAGAGACGGCTGAGGGGAGACATGATAGAGGTATATAAAATAATGAGTGGAGTGGAACAGGTGGATGTGAAGCGTCTGTTCACGCTTTCCAAAAATACTAGGACTAGGGGGCATGCGATAAAACTACAGTGTAGTAAATTTAAAACAAATCAGAGAAAAGTTTTCTTCACCCAACGCATAATTAAACTCTGGAATTCGTTGCTGGAGAACGTAGTGAAGGCGGTTAGCTTGGCAGAGTTTAAAAAGGGGTTAGACGGTTTCCTAAAGGACAAGTCCATAGACTGCTACTAAATGGAGTGGAGGAGTGGCCTAGTGGTTAGGGTGGTGGACTTTGGTCCTGCGGAATTGAGTTCAATTCCTGGCACAGGCAGCTCCTTGTGACTCTGGGCAAGTCACTTAACCCTCCATTGCCCCATGTAAGCTGTATTGAGCCTGCCATGAGTGGGAAAGCATGGGGTACAAATGTAAATGGACTTGGGAAAAATCCACAATTTTGGGAATAACTTATATAAAATGTTTGTACTTTTGGGTAGCTTGCCAGGTGCCCTTGACCTGGATTGGCCGCTGTCGGGGACAGGATCCTGGACTCGATGGACCTTTGGTCTTTTCCCAGTATGGCATTACTTATGTACTTATGTACTCAATATAATCCAGGGGGTTGAACTATTAAGTCTGATAATTTCAATCATTGTTTTATTTTTTAATTGAAAATATTTTTTTAACTTCATTAAGATGACCAGGTTTTGTCTTTCAACATATTGTTTATCTATGTGCAAAATCTGAGAATCCCAACTCAGTGGCGTCGTGAGGGCAGCTGACACCCGGGGCGGGTCGCCGCTGTGCACCCCCCCCCCCGGATGCAGTGCGATGCACCCTCCCCCCTCCGTAGCGCAACCCCCCCCCCCCCGCAAGAACATACCTGGAAGGCGGTGAGGGGAGGGCCAATCCGCCGAGTGCACGCCGCTGGGGGGTGTCGGTGCCTCGCTGGTTCCTTGCTCTCTCTGCCCCGGAACAGGAAGTAACCTGTTCCGGGGCAGAGAGAGCAAAGAACCAGCGAGGCGCTGACACCCCACAGGGGCGTGCACCCGGGGCGGACCGCCCCACCGCCCCCCCTTCCTACGCCACTGTCCCAACTTTATTTTTACAGTAGTATCTTTTATATTTTGAATAATTTTAAATGATTATTTTTATTCCCAATAAATTATTAATACATAATTAGAGTGTCAGTGAGTTGTAGAAAAGAAGGAACCTTGCATATTTTGCAAAACCTTGGCACAAAAGTAGTGTCGTGATCGTGATATTGCTAATATGTTAAAAGGCATGCTCAACCAAAATAATTGTGATGAAGTCACCTTTTACTTTTGATTTCTGACTCTTTTAATGAAATCCAGTTATGCATGGAATTGCTAGTAATGATTTCAGAGGCTGATTAATTTGACATAGCAAACCACTGCTTACTTTGTGAATTTTGAACCTTGGCATGGACATCATGTACACATGAGAAAATGTATGACACGACCATCAAACTTAGCTGGGGACATCCTTAAGCCTGTTTCTACAAGGAATACTACTGTCATGTAAATGTAGAAAAAAAATCAAATCTCTCTTCAAAGAGTTCTTATTATGAATAGATATGTATTAATTTATGATATTTATACTCCACATTATTCCAAACTGGCTCTACCATTTTGCCCGGCACTGACGTAAGACTCATCAGTCTATAATTTCCCGGATCTCCTCTGGAACCTTTTTTAAAAATCGGTGTTGGTTGAGTATAAGGATTTGTATTTTATCCCTTGGCACTTGGGGGAAGTGTAGGGACATCACTGCGGAAACCCAGGCCAAAGTATCGGCCTGCCTATCTGACATTGCTGCCTGGATGTCCAACCGTCACCTGAAACTGAACATGGCTAAGACCGAGCTTATTGTCTATCCACCCAAACCCACTTCTCCTCTCCCTCCTCTCTCTATCTCTGTTGATAACACCCTCATCCTCCCCGTCTCATCTGCCCGCAACCTCGGAGTCATCTTCGACTCCTCCCTCTCCTTCTCCGCGCATATCCAGCTGATAGCCAAGACCTGTCGTTTCTTTCTCTATAACATCAGCAAAATTCGCCCTTTCCTCTCTGAGCATACCACCCGAACACTCGTCCACTCTCTCATTACCTCTCGCCTTGACTACTGCAACCTACTCCTCACTGGCCTCTCACTTAGCCATCTATCCCCCCTTCAATCCGTTCAGAACTCTGCTGCACGTCTTATCTTCCGTCAGGACCGATATGCCCATATCACCCCTCTCCTCAAGTCACTTCACTGGCTTCCGATCAGGTACCGCATACAGTTCAAGCTTCTCCTACTTACCTACAAATGCACTCGATCTGCAGCCCCTCATTACCTCTCTACCTTCATCTCCCCTTACGCTCCTACCCATAACCTCCGCTCACAGGACAAATCCCTCCTCTCAGTACCCTTATCCACCACCGCCAACTCCAGACTCTGCCCTTTCTGCCTCGCCTCACCCTTTGCATGGAATAAACTCCCTGAGCCCATACGCCAAGCCACCTCGCTGCCCATCTTCAAATCCTTACTCAAAGCCCACCTCTTCAATGTCGCCTTCGGCACATAACCATTATACCTCCATTCAGGATATCTAGACTGCCCCAACTTTACATTTCGCCCTTTAGATTGTAAGCTCCTTTGAGCAGGGACTATCCTTCTTTGTTAAACTGTACAGCGCTGCGTAACCCTAGTAGCGCTTTAGAAATGTTAAGTAGTAGTAGGTAGGTTCTTACTCCCTTGACTGTATTACATATAGGTAATTCAATACATATATCCCGGTGCTGAGATGAAAATTATTCTGTAGGCCAGTGACCATATCTCGAAGGAAATACGTGGTTTAATGGGTAGCCAGTGTAGTTTTTGCAACAGTGGTTTTGCACTCTCAAATCAATTTGTTCCAAATATTAGTCTTGCGGCTGTGTTTTGTGCTGTTTGCATTATCTTCAGTAATTGTTCCCAGCGTCTGGCATAAATTCCATTGCAATAATCGATAATCGGCATGTGAGAGGACCGTCAAACAAGCCCTTCCCTTTCATTCACACCAGGTCTTCACATCTTTTCATGTACACATACTATTTGTATTGACACTGTATGCATTCAGCCATAATCCTGCATTCCAACCGATGAATCACATTCAGATACCTTTAATGAGATGGATGATGAAATGTATACAAACTATATAGATTTTACTGAAGGTATTTTACATATTCTTTTGTTAATTTTCTGTGTCTTATGCCTTTTATAAGTGGTTTGACGGGTATCAGTTTCTTTATATATACCATGGTTCACTACATATTTGGTAACATGCATTACCCCTGTACACCTGAAACATTGGAAGATGAGCAAGACTTCCTATCATATAGGAAATGCTTCTTTTCAGAAATGGTGGTAAATGCACCATGGAACAGCCTTCCAGTGGAGGTGGTAGAGAAGAAGATTGTATCTGAATTCAAGAAAGTGTGAGGCAAACACGTAGGATCTGTAATGGAGAGGATGGTAGATGGCATAGATGAGCAGACTGGATAGGCCATATGGTCTTTATCTGCTGTCTTATTTTATGTTTCTATAGTTACATGTTCTGTTTTTCAGTGAATTTCCGTTTTTATCCATATTTCTAGTTACAGTTTTTACCCTGCTACTTCATTCTCTAAAGATTATCTAGAAGGGCTTACAACAGAGTAAAAAATGCTATGATATTTACAAGCATCTAATCAGGTAGCAACACCTGCTATCCAGCTAAATGCTGCTATCTTTATAGACTGCCTTGGCCCTATGCCCCTAATTCTATATACGGCACCACAAGTTAGACACCAATAAGGTGCCTAAATGTAGACACCCTTCTATAAGTGAGGTCCTAAGTGCTTTACCTCTGGATTCTGTATAAGACACTCAGATTTGCATGCCCAAATTTGTACATGCAGCTGTCTCCATAGACTTGCTTGGAATTATTTCATGGCAAAAACCTACTTTCTGTCACATTGCAAGAAAGATCACATGAAGGACTTTAGGGTCATTATTTGAAAGGAAGATTGGAATGCAGCCTAAACATTCATCTGTAATATTACACTGGCAATCACAAAGGAGCTACAACTGACCAGTCTGAAGCACAGCATCTGGGACAAAAGGTACCAAGATCAGTATAAAGACACCAAAACACCAAGAAGGTGTAAAGCAGCACCCAACTAAACTGCTTAGATACATGAATAGCAGCTGAACACCACTGATAGCTAGACATAATGCTTTCACTCTGCCTAGCATTATGGGGGGTAAATCTATAAGTTGTTGTCTTCATTTGGGCACCCCAAAGGTATGTGGTAGGAACCTATCCTATTAATCAAAAGCAACAAAAAAACATGTGCCCCGGTTCTAATAATCTAGTATCAGCAGTCACCTGCACTATACCAGCTTTAGACCTGGTTAAGTTAAGGTGCCTAAGGGGCCCTTTTACTAAGCAGTGGTAAAAAGTGGCCTGCGATAGTGTAGGCGCGTGTATTGGGCATGCGCCGGGCCAGTTTTTACCACATCTAAAAAAAAGGGCTTTTTTTTAATGGGATGGGAAAAGGGCCTGCAGTAAAAATGAAACCAGTGCACACCCAAAACCAGCCTGAGCCCTTAACTCCACCCATTGATCTAGTGGTATGGCTCACGTGCTACACGCGCAGTGACCGGTTGGCACAATCCAAGTGCCGATTACCGAAACCAAGTGCGTTTTGATGGTGCTCCCACTCCGGAGCCCCCCTGACCACCAATGTGGCCGCACAATGGCCCGACACGGGCCTGAAAATGCCCTTAACGTCCGGGCAGCATCCGAACAGCCCCAAATGGCCAAAACATCTCCGGGCTGAACAGGAGAGCAGCCCTGAGCAGGAAAGCTCCCCTGCCATCCCGGACTACCAAAATGGCCCATAGTGACCACCTCAAAGCCCCCAGGTACAATTTATTTTATCCTCTTAGGGTTACACGTAGGAGAAAATAAATAATTCATCCACGTATTATGGGCGCGTGCCAAATCTGAAATTACTGCCAGGAGGGTGTGCTGGCCTGGCGGTAGTTTTATTTGGACATGCGCTACACGCTTGTAGAGCCTACCGTGGATTAGTAAAAGGCCTACATGCGTCAGGAACATGCTCAACTAACAGTGTTCTATAAGGTGCATAAGTAAGTGAGAGCCCTGCCTATGTCTCACCCATACTCCTCCTCTGTTTATGCCCCTACAAATACTTGTTTTGTAATTTAATTGTACTTAGGGTGATTATTGACATTTACGACCATACATTTACATTAATAATGCACATGCAAATTTAAGTGCTCAGTTTACAGAATTGCACTTTATCTCCCTCATTCTATGATCCTAGCACCTAAATGTTAGCAGCATTTGCATGTGAAAATTATATAATACTAGCACTTACACGCATGACTGTTACAGTTACACACGTAAGTACTAGTTGAGGGCTAAGTGGTATTCTGTAACTTTAGCACGCAACTTGCTTAGGGGCCCGTTCACTAAGCGGTGGCAAAAAGTGTCCTGCAGCAGTGCAAGCGTGTCTTTTGGGTGCACGCCTGGCCATTTTTTTGCCATGTCCTGAAAAAAGGGCCTTTTTTTAAGGGGCCGGAAAATGGACGTGCAGCAAAATAAAAATCAGCGTGTGTCCATTTTTGGCCTGAGACCTTACTGTCACCCATTGACTTAGCAGGAAGGTCATTCACTACCCGGTCAGTAGGCATCCAGCGCTCGCCTACTGCCATTTACTGCCAGGTAAGTGCCATGCAGTACAAAATAGAAAATATTTTCTATTCAGCGCGCGCCAAATTCATAATTACAACCTGGGGCACACGGTAGCTGGGTGGTATCGCTGATTTGGCATGCAGTGGATGTACATAGGCCCTTAGACATCTTTGTAAAAAAGCCCCATAGAGCTTAAATGCAAGGGGACATCAACAGGGGGAGGTGCATGGGCGGATGAAACCTTTATGCATGTAACTTACAGAATGCTGTAAGTCACATGCTAAGATGACATATTTAAATGCATGCTGTTATGCCTACTACTGATATGACATAAATGGACGTGACTAAGGGGCCCTTTTACTAAGGCGCAGAGGTGCCGACATGCGTAAAATCATGTCAAATTAGAACTACCGCGCCGGCTATCGCGCGCCCCGGTTTGTAATTCTATTTTTGATGCATGTACCAAAAACACAGTAGAAAATAGTGTATGATTACTGCCTGGTTAACGCATGAGACCTTACCACTAACTCAGGCCCAAAATGGACGCGCGCTCATTTTAATTTTGCCACACGTCCATTTTCGACCACAAAAAAGGTCTTTTTTAGCAGGCGTGCTGAAAAAGGGACCTGTGCGCATCCAATACACATGCCTTCACCAGTGTAGGTCATTTTTCAGCGCGTTTTAGTAAAAGGACCCCTAAATGTTTTTATTCTGCTTGCCTATTTTGTAAGCATTTGTGTTTTGCACAATCATATATATCCATACATATATACAAATCCATTGATTTAAACTGATTCATTTATTTTTATATATACACATAGGGCTAAGTTGCGCTAATGATTCCGGCATGGCAATGCGACGAAGCTTCATTGCATTTGCCACGCCAGAATCACTAATGCAGCTTTGTAAATGGAGCCAATATTCATTCATTTATATTTATTTATTTATTACAGTTGGCTCCATTTTATCAGTAGAACGATGCATTATTTATGTTCACATGTATTTATTCCTCACAGCTGTCTTTGTCTATATGTATTGCCTTCCTTACTCTTTTATCTTATTTAATCCATTAGTGTATTTTTACCTGTTTTTTGCATGTTTGCTTATTTTTGTTACTTCTACACACATTTCTATCATAGCAACAATATTCCCATGCTGTTTGCAGTATTTTCTGCACCTGATGATATCATTCACGCCATTGGAATGTAATCAATAAGGCTGCTGAAATGCATCAATTTTTTGTTTTTACTTTTTTTGCTATTTTCCAGCGTTCCTCGCAATGTTTTTCAATAAAAATTAGCATTTCCAGGTGGGCACATTACTGTATCTGGTTTTATAATTGGTTCTGTCAGTTCAGTTTGCACTTTAAAAAAAAAAAAAACTGATCCCAATTGTGATATAACTCTCCTCTTAACATTAGAGTTTTTATTTCAGCTTCCTTACATAATTTTAAGATTCAATATATTTTGGTTCACAGCACACCTAGGTGTTTTTTTATGATCTCTGGAAGAGAAGGTTTTTTGTTTTTTTCCAGCAAGCGACCTTTGGCCCCTACAGACAGCTTTTAAGCTAGCTGCTGTTACCACATTGCAGATTCCTTTTACTACTATGTAGAGATGAAATGCTGCTGGACTGACTTGAATGCTGATTTTCTGAGTACTGCCACATAGTTTGTATGATTTTCTGCTTTTTAGTCAAATTGTTCAGTAACATTTCTAATAGATATTAAAAAAAAACAAACAGGTTTGTCTCACTTTGGGAGAAAGGTTTTTTTTCTTTAAAGTTCCCCAATAGATACGTGCCTTTTTCAGTCTTTTTATTCCATATGTATATTCAAGTTTTGAACTATTTTACTATCTCTTATGTACAGGTACATTATATTTTCAGTCATAAGAAATGACTAATTGCTTTGTAGGTATGTCACACTAAATTTACAACAAAATGACAGTGCAAAGAAGAACACTGCCCAAAACAGAAAATATTTTAAAATATGAACACTGAATGATGAATGACCAAACTGATAAAAAAAGATATTAAAACATGTGTATAAAAATATGTATTAAAAAGCCAGTAATGTGCAGTCCTTACATATTAAAATATCAGGCTGAAACAGAGATCTATAAATCAGTATCGATCTTGATTTAAAACAAATTAGATTATTCAAACTCACAGTGCAAAGATAGAATATACATAATGTGGAGCATTTTTTCACAATAGTACTGTACTATGTGAGTTTGGAATTTATTTTAAACCAAATCGATACTGATATACAAATACCTATAAATACCCAGTGTACCTGAATGTAACTCACCTTGAGCTACTACTGAAAAGTGTGTGAGCTAAACAAATAAATATTTCAGCCTGATATTTTATTATTCAACGACCGCACATTACTGGCTGTTTTTAATACATGTTTTTGTACACATGTTTTAATGTGTTACTTTAATCAGTCTGGTCATTCATCATTCAGAGTTCATATTTTTAAATATTTTCTGTTTTGTATACCAATGATTCACAGACTGTAAGACAACTCCATCTTGTCATCTTGCAAGGTCACTTCTTGAACTTTCAGCAGCCATTTTGAAGCAGCGCCAGGAGCAAGACGGTTCTGCAGCCACACCAGACAGGAAAGAGGGGACTCTTTCCTGACCCAAAGAGGCCACTATATCACTAGGGCACTGCAACAAAGTACAGGAGGGGAGGGAAGGGGATGTGAATGGCGTCATGTGGGTGGAGGGAGGCTGGAAAAATAGATTGGGGAAGCCAGAGGGGATATAAAATGGGGGGAGAGAGAGGAAATCTGGCTTTTTTTGAGAGGGGTCGTGACAGGGGTGGGGTGTGACAGTTGGCAGAGTGGAGTGTGACAGGGGTGGGGTGGGGTAGGACAGGGGTTAGAGTGGTGATATTTTGTGTCCTCTTTTTTCTCATGGCAAATATGGTAACCCTAGCACATGTCTTTGATTCAATTCTCTGATCACCCAGTCAAAGCATTTAATCAGATTCATTTGGTATGATTTTTGGTAAAACTATTTTGTCTTGGATCTTGTAACCCATTGGATTCCAGGAAATACACTATCCTTTCCTTCAGCAGCACTGCCATTACTTTTCCAATGACCAAAGTGAGGTTTACTGACTTGTAGTTTCCCACTTCTTCTTTGTCAGAACTTTTGTGAAAAGGGACCACATCTTCTCGTCTCCGTTCCCATGGAATGTCTCCCATCTCCAAAGATTTATTAAACAACTCTTTAAGAAGACACACCAGAACCTCTGAGCTCCCTCAATATCCTGGGATGGATCCTGTCCGGCCCCATGGCTTTATCCACCTTCCATTTTTCAAATTGCTGATAACACTTTCTTCCATGAATGGCATGACATGTACTCCATTCTCATGTACCTTTGTCTGCCAAATATGCTCCTTCTCCAGGATTTCTTTCCATGATCACAGAAGTATTTGTTTAGCACATTAACGTTTTCCTCATCACTGTCCACTTTGCAGCCTACAACAACTTTCTGTCTTACAATTCCATTTTTTTGGCCTTCCTCCTTTCACTGCTATACCTGAAAACATTCTTCTCACCCATCCTTACATTTCTAGCTATTTGTACTTCTGCATGTGCTTTTGTCAGTCATAGTGGAGGAGTGGCCTAGTGGTTAGGGTGGTGGACTTTGGTCCTGAGGAACTGAGTTTAATTCCCATTTCAGGCACAGGCAGCTCCTTGTGACTCTGGGCAAGTCACTTAACCCTCCATTGTCCCAGGTAAGCCTCATTGAGCCTGCCATGAGTGGGAAAGCGCAGGGTACAAATGTAACAAAAATAAATATAACTTCTTTCAGTTTCATCTGATATTCATTTCTGTGTAACTTTTCTTGAGATTTTCTATATTTCATGAATGCCAACTGTATTGCCTTTATTTTCTCAGCCACTTGTTTGGAGAACCATCAGTTTCTGTTTTATCTTGCTTTTATTTACTCTTCTTACATAAAGATCAGTATCCATTTTTAGCTCCTTTCAGCATGGACCACTGTCTTTCCACTTCTCGTATATCCTTCCATCCCGCCAGCTCTTTCTTCAGGTACTTCCTCATTTTACTAAAGTCAGCAAGTTTGAAATATAGGACTTTGTTTCGTGTGGCTGCCTTCCACTTTAACAGTTATATCAGACCAAACTGTTTGAGGATCACTACTGCCCAGAAGGGCACCACTCGGACATTAGACACACTTTCCCATTTGTGAGCACTAGATCTAGTGTTGCTCCTTCCATCATGAGTTCTGTCACCATTTAGCTGAGCAGAGCACTGTGAAAGGCATCCGCAATCTCTCTACTTCTTTCTGATTCTGCAGAATGAACTTTCTAATCTGCATCCAGCAGGTTGAAATCTCCCAGCAACAGTACCTCCCTTTTCTTTCCCAACATTGGATGTCTGCAACTAGATTTTTGTCAAGCTTCTCTGATTGTATTGGAAGTTTGTAGACAACACCCATCTTCTCTTTTCAAAGTAATCTATTTTGCTTCTTCCTTTCCCCAGACCCCCTACATTTCAGTCACTTTAATATTGTTTCTCACATTCAGAGCTAGTGCTCTACCTTTTTGACCTTCTCTAAGGGCGTCTTTTACTAAGGCGGGCTCACGTTTTCAGCACGCACTAAAATTGTGGGCGCACTAAACGTTAGGAATACATTGTTGTCTCTAATGTTTAATGCGCCCACAACAATTTTAGCGCACTAAAAACGTGAGCGCACCTTAGTAAAAGACACCCTATGATTGTCGTTTAAATTGCTTTTTTCACTACTTTTGATTTTTTTTTTTAATTGGGAGTGACTACCTGAAGTAACCTACTTCCATATGCCACCCCCATCTTCTAGTTTGAATTCCTGAATTTCTCACCACCGATTATATTTCTTGCCACAGTGAGATGCAGCCCATCATTACAGTAGAGTCTTGGGGTTTTTTCATATATTGCCCCATCCTCCTATGTACATAAAACCTTCTTGATGACACCAGGCTTTGAGCCACCTATTCAAGTCCTCAGTAATCACTATCTCTTCTCTCCCTTTCTATAGGTAGTATTTCAGAAAAAGCTTTAACTTCTCCCCTAGCTCCTGGAAAGCTATCTGCTCTGCAAATGTGGTATTATTAGCTAGGTCCTTTCTTCCCAGGTGGAAAACAACATCAGTGTTAGAATCCTTAGCCTCTTCTCTGAATATAGTACTTGCATGGTACTCCTGGTCAGGGCCGCCGAGAGACAGGGCAGGGCCCCCCGGGGTCCCCACCACCGCTCCCCCCCTCCACCACCCCGAGGTCACCACCACTGCTCCCCCTCTCCACCGGGCCAGGCCCCCTGCATTGAAATCACAGCACCTCTCACCTCCGTGTGAAAGCGTTGCAGGCAGCAGGGCAGCAGATCACCTCCCTTCGGCCCCTCCGGCCCTCCGGCCCTCCTTGTGTCCCGCCCTCGCGGAAGTTACATCAGATGAGGGTGGGACACAGGGAGGGAAGGAGGCCCTAAGGGAGGCGAAGGGAGTGCCTGCAGCACTTTCACGCGGAGGTAAGAGGCGCTGTGATTTCAATGCAGGGGGCCCGGCTCGGTGGCAGACGGTCGACGAAGGAGGGCGGGTGGGACTGCATCGCCGGGCCCCCCTTGGAGGCCCGGGCCCGGGGAATTTTGTCCCCCCTGCTCCCCTTCTCAGCGGCCCTGCTCCTGAAAGCTGAGAATCCTGGAAGCATTTCACTTTTTTCGGCCCCTTGAACTGTGTTCCGAAGTTAATGCCTCTGATAATGGAATCCCCTAGCAGGAACAATGTTCTGTTTTGACCTTTTTATCAGTGATTTTGGGGTGTATTTGCTACCTTCATTGTTTCTGGTTCCAGGAATAGGAATAGGAACAGGAAGTGAGGCATCTAGCTCAGTAAGTATCAATTCCCGCTAATATTTTAGAAAAGGATCTGCTGAGATAGAGCCTTTTGCAAAATATATGCAGGAATGGGTGTATATATACCAGCTACAGGCTACGAGAGCATCTAAGTGTCAGACATCTAAAATATTGACAAGGCCAACACGGAAACATATATATCTAAGTGTCAGCAGACACACAGGTGTGCATGTATTCAAAATTGGAAACCTACACATTTATATGCACTCAGTTATGTACAGAGCCCACAATCAATTGGAAGAATCACTTTTGGGAGGAAGAAAAACAGCGGGGCAATATTTCCTAATCCTTTCTGTAGAGCACTGCCCAAAACAAACACTTTCAGAAAATCTAGATATCCCCAGGAGAAGCTCTAAATCCCATCATTTGGGGAGATAAGCATAGACATACATTCCCCTTCTGAAATGGGGAACACACTTGTATATTTTGGCTCCACTCTAATCTTGTTGTAAACATGTCAATGCCATGGCCTCTTGCAACATGCACATATTCTCAATATGCAGGTGCAAATCATGGCTTTCTAAATTTGTGATTTCTAAGTATAAGTGTCGTGGAGGGGCATAATCGAACGGCCATCTATATGGCCAGCGCCGTAAAGGAGCGGCGCCAACTGTATTATCGAAAAAGATGGCCGGCCATCTTTTCTTTCGATAATATGGTTGGAACCAACCAAATCTCAACATTTAGGTCAAATGTTGAGATCACCGGGTTTAGAGATCGCCGGATTTAGAGATGGCCAGCTTCGGTTTTCGGCCATAATGGAAACCGGGCCTGGCCATCTCAAACCCGGCCAAATGCAATCCTTTTGGTCGTGGGAGGAGCCAGCATTTGTAGTGCACTGGCTACCCTGACATGCCAGGACACCAACAGGGCACCCTAGGGGGCAGTGCAGAGGACTTAAAAATTACTCCCAGGTGCATAGCTCCCTTACCTTGTGTGCTGAGCCCCCCAAATCCCCCCTAAAACCCACTCCCCACAACTCTACACCACTACCATAGCCCTAAGGGATGAAGGGGGGCACAACATTTACCACCACAGGTGTAACAGGTGGGGGGGGGGGGGGGAGATGGGCCTGGGTCCACCTGCTTGAAGTGCACTGCACCCACTAAATACTGCTCCAGGGACCTGCATACTGCTGTCAGGGAGCTGGGTATGACATTTGAGGCTGGCAAAAATGTTTGTATTTTTTATTTTTTTTGGGTGGAAGGGGGTTAGTGACCACTGGGGGAGTAAGCGGAGGTGATCCCCAATTCCATCCGTTGGTCATCTGGTCCATTGGGGCACTTTTTTGAGACTTGGTCCTAAAAATAAATGGACCAAGTGAAACCGGCGAAATGCTCGTCGGGGCCGGCTTTCTTTTTTCCATTATCTGGCGAAGCCGGCCATCTCATAACCATGCCCCAATCCCACCCCCGTCACGCCTTCACTGTCCTACCGAAATGTCCCCTTGAAGTTTGGCCGGCTCCGCGACGGAAAAGCAGTTGGCGCTGGCCAAAATCGGCTTTCGATTTGTGTCGGAAGATGGTCGGCGATCTCCTTCGAAAAAAAGCTGGCTATTTACACATATAAATCATGAATATAGGTTCTACGATTCTAAAATAACCATCTGGCTGTATAGAGTGACTGAAAATTCACATATAAGGCACTTATACATTTTGTGGCCTCTTCTAAACATATAGATACCTTTGAATATCCGACCCAAATTTTATTGTTTTCTATCCTAGTTTCTTCCAAGTAAAGTAGCCTTGTGTGGAACTGCTGAAGTCATCTAACATAATAACATTGTAGATGTCAGCAGATGTCAATCCAGTCTGCCCAATAATATAAACTCATTACACATGGTATGTATACCTGTTCTTGATTTATCCTTGCCATTTTTAGGGCACAGACCATAGAAGTCTGCTCAGCACAGGACTTGTTCCGAAATTTCTGAAGTTGTTGTCAAAGCCCCTGAAAAGCTCCACTCCAGCCCATCCAAATCTAATTCAGCCTCCATCAGGGCACAGACCATAGAAGTCAGCCCAGCATTGGCTTTCCTATCTAATCTTCCCTAAGTTTCTTTGGATCTGACCCCTCTAAACAGGATTCCTTTGTGTTTGTCCCATTTAAGTCTGTTATTGCTTATTTATTTTATTATTACATCTTGATATACTGCTTATTGCACAAAAGTGCTTCTAAGCAGTTTACAATTAAAATAGCTTCCAGAAAAAAACAAAAACATAGTGAATAAGGGGTAGAGGTGAGAGAAAGGACAATAATAGTGAATGGGATGAGGGAAACAGATTAGAAGGGAGTAAGGTGGTGACTAAGTTTGGTTAAATAGTAAAGTCTTTGTTTTTGTTTTTACATTTTTAAAGTTAAGTAAGGTTCTTTCCTGATGTCCAGAGGAAGAGAATTCCAAAGATGTGGTCCTATGTAACTGAACACAGAATGGTGAGTTGAATCCAGATACATCTATTAGAGGAGGGAAGGTAGAGAAGGGCTTGCTGTGAAGAGTGCAAAGACCATGAAGGATTGTAGGGGATCAGGAGATTGGAAAGGTAATCAGGTACAGTTGGGGTCAGGCTCTAAAAGACCAGAACAATTGTTTTGAATTTAATTTGGGTTGAGGCGAGGGGGGGGGGGGGGGGGTCAAAAATTATGCCCTGTATTGTAACTTGAGTCTTGAAAAGTGATGATCTGACCTGAGAAAGAGGGTGGTGGAGGTGGCAGTCAGTATTTATTTATTTATTTGTTACATTTGTATCCCACATTTTCCCATCTATTTGCAGGCTCAGTGTGGCTTACATAGTACCATATTGGCGTTCGCCAATTCCGGTATGAACAAATACAAAGTGATATTGTGGTATAATAAGGTTCATGTGTGATAGGCACATTAGGGGATCTTAGAGAGGAAGAGTTAAATTATGTCCATTACTAGCTTTGGTTTCAGGCTCCACCCTCAACAAAACAAACATATACAATTTGCCCTGTTTTTATAGAACAGGGTACTTTGCTCAGAATAAAGGACATCTTTTGTATCAAACACTGTTGTGCTTGTTTCTGGGGATATGCATTGAAACACATTTCAATTATTTTTTTTTAGGTTTTTTAAAAATATAATTTCTTATGCACTACCTACAAGCCTGAAAGCTATTGAAGCAGTGTATATTTATGTAGAATAGGTATTTTTTCTGTCCCTGGAGGGTTCACGATATGAGGGACCCTTTTACAAAGGCGCACTGAAAATGGTCTGCGGTAGTGTAGACGCGTGTTTTGGGCGTGTGCAGAATCATTTAAAAAAATTTTACCTAAAATGGACGTGCGGCAAAATGAAAATTGCCGCGCATCCATTTTGGGTCTGAGTCATTACCACCAGCCATTAACCTAGCAGTAAGGTCTTACGCTGTAACTGGGTGGTAATGGTCTGCGTGTGTAAAATGTCAATTACCGCCCAATTACCTCCCGCACACCAGAAAATAAAAATATTTTTCTGCGCGTGTCAAAACTGAAATTACAAGGGCCATGCGGTAGCCGGGTGGTAACTCAAAATTGACACGCATTGGGCACACGTAGGAGCCTATGCGGCTTAGTAAAAGTGCCCCTGAGTTTGTTCCTCAGGCATTAGAGGGTTAAGGGGCCCTTTTATTAAAGGGTTGGATTTCGGCAAAAGGCTTGCCACATGTCAATCTGGAACTACCTCTGGGTTACCACAGGAGCCTGGTGGTAGTTCCCACCCCCAGCATGTGCCATTTCCATCACTACAAAAAAAAGTTTCTGTTTTTGTAGCACCGATGCTTACCTGGCAGTAATCGGACAGCACCGTACATTGCCCAGTTACCGCTAGAATAGCGTGGGAGCTTTTACCGCCACCTCAATGCATGGCAGTTAAGTGGTCCCAAAAAATGGCTGTGCAGCAAGAGGTTCACTTACCGCACAGCCATTTCTTTTCCAGAACAACAGACAGCTTTTTACCTGCTGCATTAAAAGGGGATCTCAGCGTGCATCAGAAGCAGAAACCGATGCTAGAGCAGGCCCCCTTTTACCAGAGTTTAGTAAAAGGACCCCTTAGTGACTGACCCAAGATCACAAGATTTGCACTGGGTTTTAAACCAGACTCCCCTGCTGTTCTAACCATTAAGTTGCTCTTCCTCTATAAATTCAGGTTAATTAAAATTATTCAACTTGTGTTAGAACTTATTAACATGCCTTAATCTGGTTATTGTGCTTTAATTTGCAGATTAGCCTGCATTAAATCCCTATCAGTGTGAACTAAATATTTGAAGGCAAGCTAACAAATGAAATGCACACTAGAGGATGCTCATCCCTATTTGTTTCCTCTATTTTGCAAATAAAGTTGCTTTTTGAGTTTCTTCCAGACAATGGCTTGACTAACATATGTAAAATGCAATACTAAACCATTTTCTGCAGAATAAAAATTGCATTTCTTTGTTACAGTTATCCTTTACATCCAAAAGTAACTTGATCCCTCTGGGGTCCTTTTACTGAGCTGCGGTAAAAAGTGGCCTGTGGTAGTGTAGGCGTGAGTTATGGGCGCACGCAGAATTATTTTTCAGCGCGCCTGTAAAAAAGGTCTCTTTTTTTTTCCCTCGAAAATGGATGTGCAACAAAATCAAAATTGCCACGTGTCCATTTTGGGTCTCAGACTTTACCGACAGCCATAGACCTAGCGGTAAATAATTTGTACGGTAATGACCTACGCGCATCAGATGCCACTTGGCATGCATCCACTATGGGCGCCAGAAAATAAAAAATATTTTTCAGACGCGCATAGCGGACGTGCCAAAAATGAAATTACCGCAAGAGCCACGCAGTAGTCAGGCAGTAAGTCAATTTTGGCGCATGTTGGGTGTGCGTAGATGCTCATGCAGCTTAGTAAAGGGGTCCCTATATTTTTAAAGCAGTCACGTTTCTTTTTTCATGGTGTATGTCAATGCCAGTTGCGACCAGGCCCTGCAGATTATCATCCATGAAAAATGAATTGTGTACAAATGTTCTCATGTCTCTGTTTTTGCCTAGGGTACCTTTTATTTGTGTCTCTCCAGTCACTAGGATCAAAACACACAATTTTTATTAAATATCTCCTTTAAGTACTGATGTGATTTGCTGAAAATTTCTTATGGTAATAGACAAAAAAGGGCTATCAACACTACAATTTCCAGTACTGTAATGAACATCAGAAGAGTCCAGCACGTCTGACTTTGACAAATTGCAGATGAGATTTTATTCATTAAGAGGCCTGCTTATGTTTATTTAAATGCAATTGACTGTTGCATTATTGATTAGCTACTGCAAAATTAACTTACAAGGAGCACGTGTGGTAAGGAGATTTCAGGATGAGAGAGGATTTGTCTAGGGAAGGCCTCTAGGCTTGATTTAACCCCCAGAAAATAAGGGTTTTTAAGTTGAAGTCATTTTTATTAGAAATTGTATAACACACAGATTAAACAACTAAACATCTGAAGAAATATAAACAGTTAGCATTGCACGATGTCTTTAAAGACAACAATCACAAATCTATTTATCAGAAGAAGAAATATGTTGACAAAAATGATTTAAAGGGTTCCCAGATTTTTATATGTCTAATAGCATACTTTTAGGGACCCTTTTACTAAACTGCATAGGCGCGTACGTGCATCAATTTTGAACTACCGCCCTGCTAGCGCGTGGCCCGGGTGGTAATTTAATTTTTGACGAACGTCCACTAAGTGCGCTGGAAATCTTCTGATGTGTGGCACTAACTGCACATAGTACATAAGTAATGCCACACTGGGAAAAGACCAAGGGTCCATCGAGCCCAGCATCCTGCCCACGACAGCGGCCAATCCAGGCCAAGGGCACCTGGCAAGCTTCCCAAATGTACAAACATTCTATACATGTTATGGACTTGTCCTTTAGGAAGCCATCTAACCCCTTTTTAAACTCTGGGCGGTAACCAGCATTGTACGTGCGTAGACCATTACTGCCCGGTTAATGCATGCGATCTTACCGCTAGGTCAATGGGTGGCAGTATGGTCTCAGGCCCAAAATGGATGCGTGCCAATTTTGATTTTGCCACACGTCCATTTTCAGTCCCCAAAAAAGACCTTTTA
This sequence comes from Microcaecilia unicolor, assembly GCF_901765095.1. Classification (NCBI taxonomy): domain Eukaryota; kingdom Metazoa; phylum Chordata; class Amphibia; order Gymnophiona; family Siphonopidae; genus Microcaecilia; species Microcaecilia unicolor. The sequence continues at coordinate 505,682,917 of NC_044031.1, forward strand.
TGCAGGTGCACTGAAAAATGGACCTGCGCACGTCCAATACACGCATCTACACTAGTGCAGGCCATTTTTCAGCACACCTTAGAAAAAGGACCCCTTACCCATCTTTTACAAAGCCACGCTAGCAGCTGCAGGTATGCTAATGCCAACATAGCCCATTCACTTTGAATGGGCTGTGTCGGCACTGCCGCAGGCAGCCACTAGTGTGGATTAGTTTTCTCAGCAATATAAGATTTATATTTTTAAAACAAACAAATAGTATCCTACCAAAACTGAAATTAGACTTTTATGCTGTCTCTCTATTCAGAAAAAAAGTACTTTTAAAGCTACTGACTTTAAAATGTCAAAAAGCCTCTTGTTTTCCATAGAAATATTATGGCTATATAAACCGGAAGAACAGAGTATTATAAGTTTGCATGACAGTGTAGTTTTAACAGTGCATTTTTTTCTAGCAAAAAAGGTGTCGGTACTCAAATGCCAGGCCAACCTTCAGGGTGTGTGGGGGGTGATCACTGAGGGACTCCACCTCACAATAGCCAGGCCCGCTGCAACCAGTCATAGAATCTATGACAAGGCAGAATTGGTGTGTAGAGCCTGAGCTCTTTCATTAAAACTTGGGGACCAGGGGTCAATTTTAACAGACAATGGAAAAGCTGCCGATACTCAGTAACCCCAAGTACCCCTCAAAAAAAGCCCTGAGTTTTAACTGGTATAGACCTACCACCCAGGAATGCTAAAAAATCATCTTGCACATTCCTTAATCTTCATTTCCCTAACTGTAAAGGTCTAAAATACAAATTAATGCACGCATCAACCTTTTCCTATATGAGCACGCAATTCTGGAACGAATTGCCACGCAACCTAAAAGCGACCTATGAACTGACCAACTTCCGAAAACTACTAAAGACCCATCTCTTCGACAAGATATACCACAAAGATCAAATCATGTGAAACTCTTACATATTTCCAGAAACGTTAATAATGCCTTCTATTATATTACTATCATGTATTCCATTACCATGCAATCCAACATCCTTCTGTAACACCAAATGCCTATTCTCTTTTCATTTCCATTATCGATGATGTTTTGTAAGCCACATTGCGCCTGCAAAGAGGTGGGAAAATGTGGGATACAAGTACAATAAAATAAATAAATAAATAAGTATAATAGCACATATCTGGTCCCATACGTCTTTTACTAAAGCTTAGCTTGAGTTACCTGCAGCAGGGCTCATAGGAATAAAATTGGTCCTGCTGCAGATAACTCGAGCTAAGCTTTAGTAAAAGACCCCCTTTAAGATTAATGCAGGAAAAAATTAAGGGCCTCTTTAACCAAACCACGCTAGAGATTCCTGCGTGGCAATGCTGATGAAGCCCTTTCAAAGTGACTGGGCTTCGTCAACATTGCCACGCTGGGATCGCTAGCACGGTTTGGTAAAAGAGGCCCTAAAGGATCTAAGTTCCCTATATGAATATTACAAGACAGCAGCGATTTGATAGAGTCATTGGCTCTATTTTGTTTTACTGGTGTCCATAATGCTTTGTGTGCCAAAAAAGTAAAAAAGTGATTAGAGTATGGAAGATAATGCCAGTGGTCTGTTGGTCTTCATCCAGAAAAGAGACCATTGCTCTTTGGATAAAGAAGTCTCAGTATCTATGGACCATAATTTTTGCAGTGCATTGATGTCAGTAGGGTTTCTGTTGTGGAATAGCTTATAGAATCTGGAAACAGATTTGCCTACAATTAATGCTTCTGACAAAACTTTAAATACATCAGGAGAGGAGGTGTTATGTTCAAAAATAGTTTTGTTAGAAATTAAAAAAGACCAGGTTTGAAGGTAATAAAAAAATTGTGAAGGGGTAGTGATTATTTGCCATGTAAATATTCAGAAGAGCGAATCAAAATTTTTAAGTATTACATCATTCAAAAGATAGATACCACATTTAACCTATACAGGCCAATAAATGGGTTTGTTGTCAATTTGTATTAGGGGGTAATCTCATATTGGTGCCTCAAGGGTACTATTTATTGAATTAGAGAGGATATGATCTAGTTTTTGGATAGCTGAAAGTGTGGCCCATATAATATAAGGGTATTTATTGTTGTTTGAACATCATGATCCAATTTTACATTTAAGAGGAATGGGTCTGGTTAGTTTCTGTTCAATAGGGAGCCAAAAGGAGAAGAATTTGAGGTACAATCAGAGGCCAACTTGAGGTGGCACTTAACAAAAAGGTTTGATTATAGTGTTGAAAGATAGGAAAGTTTACTTCACCTAGGGGCCTTTTACTAAGCTGCGTAAGCGTCTACGTGTGCCCGTGCGCCAAAATACTACTACTACTACTACTTAACATTTCTATAGCACTACTAGGGTTATGCAGTGATGTACAGTTTAACAAAGAAGGACAGTCCCTGCTCAAAGGAGCTTACAATCTAAAGGGTGAAATGTCAAGTTGGGGTAGTCTAGATTTCCTCAATGGAGGTGTAATGGTTATCTGCCGAAGGCGACATCGAAGAGGTGGGCTTTGAGTAAGGATTTGAAGATAGGCAGGGAGGGGTCTTGATGTATGGGCTCAGGGAGTTTATTCCATGCATAGGGTGAGGCGAGGCAGAAAGGGCGGAGCCTGGAGTTGGCGGTGGTGGAGAAGGGTACTGAGAGGAGGGATTTGACCTGTGAGCGGAGGTTGCGGGTAGGAACCTAAGGGGAGATGAGGGTAGAGAGGTAGTGAGGGGCTGCAGATCGAGTGCATTTGTAGGTAAATAGGAGAAGCTTGAACTGTATGCGGTACCTGATCGGAAGCCAGTGAAGTGACTTGAGGAGAGGGGTGATATGGGCATATCGGTCCTGACGGAAGATAAGACGTGCAGCAGAGTTCTGAATGGATTGAAGGGGGGATAGATGGCTAAGTGGGAGGCCAGTGAGGAGTAGGTTGCAGTAGTCAAGGCGAGAGGTAATGAGAGAGTGGACGAGTGTTCGGGTGGTGTGCTCCGAGAGGAAAGAGCGAATTTTGCTGATGTTATAGAGAAAGAAGCGACAGGTTTTGGCTATCTGCTGGATATGCGCAGAAAAGGAGAGGGAGGAGTCGAATATGACTCCGAGGTTGTGGGCAGATGAGACGGGGAGGATGAGGGTGTTATCAAAATGGTCTGCGGTAGTTACCGCATGGCTACCACGTGGTTCTTGCGGTAAATTTCATTTTTGGCTGCGCATCCAATGTGCGTGGCCGAAAAATAATTTTTATTTTCTGCCACATGTATTGGATGAGTGCCAAGTGGCATTTGGCATGCGTAGATCATTACCATCCAGTGACCGTGTGAGAATTAACCGCTAGGTCAATGGCTGGCGGTAAGGTCTCATACCCAAAATGAACACGTGGCGATTTTCATTTTGTCGCATGTCCACTTTCGGCAAAAAATGTTACAGGTGTGCTGAAAAATGATTCTGTGCACGCCCAAAACCTGTGCCTACACTACCATAGACCATTTTTCAGCGCACCTTACTAAAAGGACCCCCTAGTTCCTTAGGAAGTTGTAATTTTTATAGGGTTATTCTTGGTGTTTTATTATTCTATAAAAAACATGATAGAGATTTTTCTATGCTTTAAAAAAATTGTTTAGGAAATTGAAAAGGGAACATGCTCATCATATACATTATCTGGGGAGCCAAAACCATTTTTTATGGAATCCATTCTACCCCACCAGGTGAGGTAGAGTGGGGACCATTTTAAGCAGGTGGCATTAATTTGCTCAAGGATACAAATAGTATTAGTTTTTATGGTATCATTTATAGAAGATTTAAAAATTAGACCTAAGTATTTTGTTTATGTTTATAATTATTAAAAATTTGTTATACTGTCCTATTTGAACAAACAGGTCAGGGTGGTTTACAAAACAAATGCTAAAAATACAAATAGAAGCATATGGGAATAGAAGAAAGATCCTTTTTGTTGAGACGTATTGACCAGCACATCTCAATTCCTACTTCTATAACCTGTCTAAAATGGGGCTGTGTATGTAGGGTTACCAGAAAGAGAGTTGGAGAACATAATTTTCAAGATTTTGAATGTTTGGGTTCTATAATATTTATCCACATGTGTGCAGAATTACATGCCAAGGTGTTTCCATCAATCCTCTCAGAAGAATTTATTCCAAACACCCTTTCGAATTAAGTTGACAGAGATTTTGAATCATGTCTTTTAAGTAAGGGTCCTGCCACTTGGAAATGCCTGTCAGAAGAGTTGAAGACCATAACGATATCCATTATGAAAAAGTGTAAAGCGTAAGGTTTGGTATTTAGAGGACTTTTTAACTGAGATATTTATAGTATTTTACTGGAGCATTTAACTAGATGTATGTATGTTAATGATTTATTATGTTATGAAGTCTTCAGGGTATGTGGTAAATTATTTTGTAGTCCTTAATTAGAAAAAGAGATGGTATAAACATTGATAAATAAATTAAGATTGAGTAAAGCACACAACAAGTGGATGACTCTCAAGCTCAGGGTAGATCTTCTTTTTATGTATTGCTTATTTTTCAGGAGCAGCCAGAAACTAAAAATGAGTTGTAACATCACACAGACAGATTGAGTAGGACAATTTGACCAAATGAACTGTCTCTTATTGTGAATTAGTACAAGAAATAGTGGGGCACTTTTACAAAGTGGTGGTACCGCTGGGTACACACTGGCACTACAAAAACTTGAAATATTTTTACAGCGGCGGAAATGGGGCATGCTGGAGGAGGGAACTACCACCACTGGGCTGGAGCGATAGCCTGGCGGTACTTCCCTTTAGCAAGTGGTAAGCCTGCGTTGGGGCTTTTGAAATGAGCTCCTTTGTCAGTTATCTTTAAACTGGCCAAAAATAAACCAGATATTCAATTCTGGTCACTGGAAACGGCCCAGCATTGAATATCCAGGCTTAGCGTCGACCGCGTGGTCTGAGCATCGGCCCCATAGGAATTATTTTGAAAATGAAGGCAACGGGTACAAGGGAATCGTAGAAAAAAAACCTCACACCCAGGTCCTGTGCCCAAGGACAAAGGGCCAAGAATTCTTGGTGTCTCCTCTGGGTATTCCGTGATAAATGAGGGAAAATTCTAATCTTATGGCCCTATTTACTAAGCCGTGAACATTTTTAGCACGCATCAACACTACAGACACTCATAGGAATATATGGGTGTCTCTAGCATTATTAGCACACGCTAAAAACGCTAGTGTGCCTTAGTAAACAGGGCCCTTAGATCCTTAGACTTCTTAATATATAATAACAAAAATATAATTTAAGAACAATGTCAGGTTCTAAGGCAAAAATCACTTGTAGAGTGACCCGTTGAGTTATAAATTCCAAAAATGAAGACTCCAAAAAATCCGTTGACATCTTGAAGATATCTCTATCTAGCACCTGACAACACTAAAGGGTCCTTTTACCAAGTTTCGGTAAAAGAGGCTCTGCGCTAGCAGTGGGGGCTGTTTTTGCTGTGTGCTGAGGCTCTTTACCGCAGCGGGTAAAAAGCTAATAAAGAAATGGCACTTACCGTCACCCACTGAGATGGTGGTGAAATCTCCCACGCTAACCTGGCATTAACCAAGTAGAACACAGCACTCCCTGATTACTGCCATGTTAGCACCCGTGATACTATTTTTTGAATATTTCTACTAGCACTGGAAATGCCTCATGCTGTACATTCTGAAATGTACCTGCCCGAAGATTTATGTAGGCAAGACAACACGATCGCTTAAACAAAGGCTTAGCGACCACTAGCATAACTTGAAATATTCTCGAACAGAGGCCCCTGTGGTTGCACACAGCGTAGAAAAAGGACATAAATTTGATTACTTCAAATGTGTAGTAATTGACCATATCCCTGTATCTCTAAGAAGCGGAGACAGAGATAGACGTCTAATACAAAAAGAGCAACGCTGGATCTACAGATTGAAATCGTTAGTCCCAAAGGGATTAAACAATAGGGTCAAGTGGAAAGCTTTTTTTATAAAGCAGTCACACACTCCACATGATCGTAGGTATAGTCTGAAAATGTAGTTTGCGATGGAGAGTTCCCTTTAAATTTTTGGCTTGCGTTGATTGGCTGTTAGTGTTGGCGTCAGATTGAAAACGCCGCTGCCATCTTAGAAGAGAGACAGAAAGACTGCATGCAAAGATATCAGGTAGGATTATAGTACGATATTACTGGTCTACGGACTCCTTAATCTCTCCTGAACCTTAATGCTGTTTATTTAATTTTAGGCCACTATATGGGTAGCCAATGATACTCAGCCACTATTCGTTTAGCTATATGGAGCAATCTAGGACAACCTTTTTGCTAGTCTAAATTTATTCATATAGCTATATGATAGTAGCTGAATCTTATTGTCTATCCATACACTTAAGAAGACCTTACTGCCAATCATTGACCTAGTGGTAAAGAATCCGTGCGGTAATGACCTATGCGCGTCAAATGCCACTTGGTGCGCGTCCGTTACGCGTATCCGAAAATAAAAAAAATATTTTTCAGACGCAAGTATCAGACGTGCACCAAAAATGAAATTACCGCAAGAACCACGTGGTAGTCGGGCGGTAACTCCATTTTGGCACGTGTTGAGCGTGCGTAGACGCTGTGGCTTAGTAAAAGGACCCCTAAATTACTATGACACGTAAAAGCTTTAGAACTGCATTTGTTAGAAGCAGATGACAAAACCAAATTTGTTATATTTAAATGGTAACCCCATGAAAATGTGCACTTTAATGCCAAGTCAGAGAGCAGGTTGCTGGAGCCCTCTGTCCAGCAACTATGCTATAAATTTAATTTCAAGGCCAATGGAAGTCCATTACAGACAATCTGAAAGAATGACCATCTCAGCAAGACTATTGCTCACTTGTATTGAGCTTTTTTCTGTGTGCCTGAGCAAGCTTTGTCTGTACCTGTCAATAAGCAGCAATCTTTTGTCTGAGCCCAGTACTGACAAATTGACAGACATGCGCAGTTCCAGTAGCTGTCCAGGTCAGTAATGTGCCATAAAGCTACCTACCGATCTGTTTACCCTATTTTCAGCTCAGCAGCCTACTGTTCTAGCCATGGTAACAAGTAAACAAACAAAGAGACTGCAGGAAGGATATTGAACTTCCACGTTATAAATTATACAGGCTTAGTTAGGCAATAACATCCAATACAGGAGAAATAAGACCGATGAAGACCTAGAAAGGTAGTGAAATAGCCAAGATAAAACTAATCTTTACCTTATCAAACATTTTCCCACACCTTATGTGGCTGTTATTGCTATTAGCTTTCTCTAAATCTTTTGGTTTTTAACTTAAAATGACTACTACTACTACTACTTATCATTTCTATAGCGCTACAAGGCATACGCAGCGCTGTACACCATACACAAAAAAGACAGTCCCTGCTCAAAGAGCTTACAATCTAGATAGGACAGGTAAACAGACAGAACAATTAAGGGTAAGGGAATAAAGAGGTGAGGATAAAATGACAGGGCAAGTGAGTAGTGGTTAGGAGTCAAAAGCAGTGGTAAAGAGGTGGGCTTTAAGTTTGGACTTGAAAACGGCCAAAGATGGGGCTGCATCTCTTCTGAATTTTTAATTGGGCCTCAGCATAAACTGGCCTAATCTTTTTAAAATCTTATTTCTATGGGGACGATATCCTTTTAATCTCTACTCAGGATCCTTATGTGACTGTTGGACAGACTGGATGGACCATTCAGGTCCTCATATGGTAAAATGAATATTTGAAATAGCTGAATAAGACGGGATGTCCAACCTTAGCCCTCACACAAAGCAAAAGTGGGAAGTGGACCAATGACTCCAGAGACTGGGACAGCTGAGGTGAACAAATCAAACTTTTATTACAGTTGTCCCAGTCTCTGGAGTCATTGGTCCACTTCCCACTTTTTCTTTGTGTGTTTACTCCCGTGGGATTTTGGGGTTCTTCCACCCAGGTGGATCTCCTATCCACAACCTTAGCCCTCACCAGGTTGGGGTTTCAGGATTTCCACTGTGAAGATGCATGAGATCTATTTGTATATGATGGAGGCAGTGCATGCAAGTAGATGCCATGCATATTCATTGGGGAAATCCTGAAAACCTGACTGGATTGTGGCCCTCAAGGACCGGGCTTGGACACCCCTGTTAAAAGACTATTATAAGTAAGAAAAAAGCACTTACTAAAGTTATAAGTAATAAAATAGGAAGGTTTTGGAGAAGGAAATTGAAACACCCAGGTCGGGATGTGCTCAGTTACCCCTGTATTTTATAAAAATCCCATTATATGCAAAGCTTTTTGTAAAATACGTCTAAGGACATGCAAGGAGCGCGTCTGTATTTGCTGGCATGTTCAATAGGAGTAGTACTTTTATTTAAAACATAAATAAATAAATAAATAAACAAACAAACAAAATCTCAGTGAGAAAAGAGCACCTTGAGCTTTTCAAAAACAAAATAGGTGGCAGTAAGGGCTCACAAAATAATGGCCACAACGCTAATTGAGGAATTAGCATGCGGCCATTACAGAACAAAATGGAAATGCAGCCATTCTAAAAGAGGTCACAGTGTGCAGGAAACCTACGCACTAAAAACAGCACTGGCCACTTTTTAGTGAGGTTTAGTAAAAGGGTCCCTCAGTGAAGCATGCCATAATAGCAGATCAATAGTTGTAAAAACCCTGGTACTGGGTAAAGGCATTTATTTTCCTTTTTTTAAATTTCTTTATTAGCAAATTATGTATTTGTACACTCCTGATGGATTTTAGTAAATTTCACCACTGGGTTTTACCAACTTCTGAAATACTTTCACCAATTTTAGGGGCCCTTTTACTAAGCAGTGCTAAAAAGTGACCAGAATTATTCCCAGCACAGGTCTCTCCAGAGCACTGTGGCTAATTTAGGGATCCTTTTACTAAGCTGCAGTATTATTATTATTATTATTTCATTTGTACCCCGCACTTTCCCACACAATGCAGTAAAAGGGGGCCTGCACAAGCATCAGTGAATGTTTTTGACTTGCTCTGAGGCCCCCTTTTACCACAGTGAGTAAAAGGCTGGAGTTTTTTGTCACAAAAAGAATTAGCCCTGCAGTAATTCAGCCACTTACCGCGCGGCCATTTCAGAGGGGAGCACTTAACACCAGGTAAGCACCGGTGCTGCAAACATAGAAAATATTTTTGTAGCACCGAAAATGGGGCACACTGGGGGTGAGAACTACTGCTGGGCTTCTGCAGTAGTTCCAGATTGGTGCATGGCAAGCCTGTTGCCATGCAAAATGGCCCATTAGTGAGGCGGTAAAATTGCCCCATTTTCCATTTTTTCTATTAATGGCTACACACTAAGTTCAGGTTAAATCACAAACACAGGATTTTATTCACTCAAAAATATAGGCATAACATTTCTAAACCAGAATAATGAATATCAAAGTTCCAGAAAAGTTCTTGAAAATGTTTTTTGAAAGGAGGAAAAGATCTCATAAAACAATAGCAAAGACACTCTCCAGCTTATTTTCGAAAGAGAAAGACGCCCATATTTCGACCCAAAGCGGGAGATGGACACCCAAATCAGTATAATCGAAAGCCGATTTTTGGCGCCTCCAACTGCAGTCTGTCGCGGGAACAAACAAAGTTGACGGGGGCGTGTCAGAGGCTTGGTGAAGGCGGGACTGGGGCGTGTTTATCGGCCGAGAAGAGATGGGTGCCCTTGGCCGATAATGGAAAAAAAAAGGCAGCAGTAGCGACAATTTGGGCTGCTTTTTTTGGACCCTTTTTTTCACGAACAAGTCCCCAAAAGGTGCCCCAACTGCCCAGATGACCACTGGATGGAATTAGGGATGGCCTCCCCTGACTCCCCCAGTGGTCACTAACCCCCTCCCACACAAAAAAGAGGAATTTTAAAACTTTTTTTGCCAGCCTGTATGCCAGCCTCAAATGTCATGCCCAGCTCCCTGACAGCAGTGTGCAGGTCCCTGGAACAGTTTTTAATGGGTGCAGTGCACTTCAGGCAGGCAGACCCAGGTCCACCCCCCCCCCTACCTGTTACACTTGTGGTGGTAAATGTTAAGCCTTCCAAACCCCCCCAAAACCCACTGTACCCACATCTAGGTGCCCCCCTTCACCCATAAGTGCTATGGTAATGGTGTGGAGTTGTGGGGAGTGGGTTTTGGGGGGGGGGGGGTTGGGGGGAGCTCAGCACCCAAGGTAAGGGAGCTATGGACTTGGGAGGTATTTAAATTTTTTTTTACTTTTTACAAGTGCCCCCTAGGGTGCCTGGTTGGTGTCCTGGCATGTGAGGGGGACCAGTGCACTACGAATCCTGGCCCCTCCCATGACTACGTTTTTGAGCTGGTTGACTTCGGTTTCCATTATCCCTGAAAACCGATACCGCCCATCTCAAATCCGCCCAAATCTGATGCATTTGCCTGGCACCAACCATATTATCGAAACAAAAGATGGACGCCCATCTTTTTCGAAAATACGGTCTGTCCCGCCCCTTCGCAGACCCGTCCTCGGAGATAGTCGCCCATGGAGATGGGCATCCGTGTTCGATTATGCCCCTCAATATGTATTCTGAACCATTTTATCAGTGTTCACTCTGGTCCATAATTACAACAGTAATCATAGGTCAAAAACCTCCTTATAGTGAAAGTGTCCAAAAATATTATTTTCAAACGTGTTTTCTCATATAGTCTCAAATATATTTCAAATAACAAAAACAGCATAATTGCACACAATGCTACAGCCTTCTACAGTCTCGCACACAGGAATAGAGCAGAGCGGGTCCCGACGGTGACTCCTTTTGCTTTAGGCTTCTTCTGGAGACCTCCCTGTACCTCACTGCTATCTGACTGCAAAAACTCAATTTCTCCATTAGTACATGACCATTAGCTTGTGAGTTACCACCATCTATTTTGAATGCGGTAAGGATTCACACGCTTACCACGTGCTAATCAGTTAGTGAGTGGTGAAATAGCTGCACAAACTGATTAGCATAGAATACATCTACTCTCCACCCTTATGCATTCCCCCAGTACTAAAAAATTCTAATTTTTATCACATGGGAAGAGTGCACCGATCCTTAAACTGCTGTGCCTCATGGTAGTTCTTTTTAACCTGTCGTAAGCACGCATTAGTGCATACTGCAGCTTAGTAAAAGGATCCCTTAGGGGCCCTGTTTACTAAGCCGCACTGTAGGCACGCTAGCGTTTTTATTGTGCGCTAAAAATTAGCATGCACTAACGCTAAACACATCCATTTATTCCTATGGGTGTGTCTATCATTAGTGCGAGCTAAAAAGGTTAGTGCACAGGGCTTTAGTATTTTTTTTATTTTTTAATACTATATAAACTATTAGTATCAAATCTGAGCCAAAAGATGACGGATTCAAAATGAAGGTCCAAAACAGACTACTGTGTTAAAAATGCATTCAGGGGGTCTTTTACTGACGTGCACTAGCGTTTTTAGCTCACACTAAAAATCAGAAGGTACTATACACTTAGACGCCCCATATGGGCATCTCAGCATTTAGTGCCAGATGATTTTTAGCTTAAGCTAAAAACACTAGCACACCTTAGTAAAAGACCTCCTCAAGGTGGTCCTTGTTTCGCCCAACAAGGGCTGCCTCAGGGGTATATATATAACTAAAAACAGCAACTAAATTGTTAAAAAAAAATATGCAACAAATAAGAATATAAAGATCATGAACACTACTACTACTACTTATCATTTCTATAGCGCTACAAGACATACGCAGCGCTGTACACCATACACAAAAAGATAGTCCCTGCTCAAAGAGCTTACAATCTAGATAAGACAGGTAAACAGACAGAACAATAAGGGTAAGGGAATAAAGAGGTGAGGATAAAAGGACATGGCAAGTGAGTCGTGGTTAGGAGTCAAAAGCAGTGGTAAAGAGGTGGGCTTTAAATTTGGACTTGAAAACGTCCAAAGACGGGGCTAGACGTACAGGCTCAGGTAGTCTATTCCAGGCGAGAGGTGCAGCAAGATAAAAGGAACGGAGTCTGGAATTAGCAGTAGAGGAGAAGGGGACAGATAAGAGAGATTTATCTACAGAATGGAGTACCCGAGAGGGGGCGTAGGGAGAGACAAGAGTGGAGAGGTACTGGGAAGCGGCAGAGTGAATGCACTTATAGGTCAATAAGAGAAGTTTGAATTGAATGCGGAAATGGATAGGGAGCCAGTGAAGTGACTTAAGGAGAGGGCTAATGTAAGCATAGCGACTTTGGCGGAAAATGAGTCGCGCAGCAGAGTTTTGGACTGATTGAAGAGGAGAGAGATGGCTAAGAGGGAGGCCGGTGAGAAGCAGGTTACAATAATCAAGATGAGAGGTGATAAGAGTGTGGATAAGGGTTCTGGTAGAGTGCTCAGAGATGAAGGGACGGATTTTGCTGATGTTATAGAGAAAGAAACACAAGACATATAACATGTAAGGAATTCAGTCAAAGTTGTATGTGCACTAACAGGCATAATTATACGATACAATTGTGACCATGTAATAAAAATAACATTTAAAACATTCTCAATAACAAAGGGGTACTTTTACTAAGGCATGCTAGAAAGTGGCCAGTGCCAGGGTTGTCGAGAGAGTGAGCCGGGCCTGGGGCAGGGCCGTCGCTCTCCTCCAGGATCACCGCCGCTGCCCCACCCCTCAGAATTGTCATTGCCCCTGCCCACCTGAAATACCTTGGCTGGCCCCACCAGCTGCAGGCAGTGCGGCTCTGTCTCTGCTCAGCATTGCCTGCCCCTGTGGCTGCTTTCCTCAGGTTGCACATGCTCAGTCTCAAAACTGAGAATGCGCAGCCTGAGGGCCCAGCAGCTGCTAGGCAGGCAATGCAAGGGGGGGCCTGGTGACACAGTTTTCTCTCTCCTGCTCCTGTCGGGACACGATCACCCGGGTCCCATCAGGAGCAGGAAAGAGAGAGACCCCGGTGACGGGCTCCCCTTGGAGGCCTTGGCCGGTGCTGTGATTAGTGTATGGGTTTGCTGCTCACTCTGGCTACTTTCTAGCATGACTGAAAAATGACTGCGATTGGCTTTTTTTAATGGCCACGCACTAATTTCTCCATTAGCATGTGGCCATTATCACCTGGAGCCCTTACCGCCACCTAAGGGGTTCTCATGCTACTCCTGTGCTAATTGGGTAGCATGCAGTAATGTGTCTGTGCTACCTCATTAGGGCAGGCACACCTACTCTTCACCTCCAGACATGCCTCCCATGCTGGAAAATAAAAAAATATTTTCCAGTGTGGGATTAATGCACACAAAGTGTAACACTACTACTGTGAGCAATAGTGGTTAGAGTGGTGGACTTTGGTCCTGGGGAACTGGGTTCAATTCCCACTGCAGGCACAGGCATCTCCTTGTGACTCTGGGCAAGTCACTTAACCCTCCATTGCCCCAGGTACAAATAAGTACCTAAGCCGCATTGAGCCTGCCATGAGTGGGAAAGCACAGGGTACAAATAAAAAAAAAATTATAGAAAAAAGTAGAAGTATTATGAAGGAGTATATCCTTTTTAAATATTAAAAAGGAAAAAAAAATATTGTGATCTCTAATTTGTGCTTAATACATTTAGCTATCCAGAAGGACAGTAAGGGGTATGTTTACTAAGGTGCGTTAGCTTTTTTAAAGCACCTTTAAAGTTAAGGCACTTTAAATGTTAACGTGCCTATACATTTCTATGGGCGTGTTAGCGTTTAACATGCATTTAACCATTAACACGCGTTAACCATGATAATGTGCCTATAGCGCACCTTAGTAAACATAGGCGTAAGTGTTAATAAAAAAAATAACATAGTTGGAAGAGAAGAAGAGAACAGATTGTATGGACAAAAAAACAGTGCAAAGATAGGATGACAGAGGATATAGGCAAGAGATTATGAAAAGATAAGTTCATGAACATAGAAGGAAATGTAGTAGAAGAGAGACAGATGAAGCGTTGACCCCATGCCCCCTATATAAACAGCACCAGGGAAGAAAATTTTTCAACAGGGAAAAATTTGGTGGAGAGATTCCATATCAGAAACAATGCAAAAAAATATTCAGAAAGGAAGTACTTATATAAACAGAGGAAGAGGGAAAGGCAAAGCGCGAGAGATAAATGTTGTACCAGTGGCGTAGCCAGACCTGACATTTTGGGGGGGTCAAGAGTTAACATGGGGGGGGGGGGGCACTAGGCACATGGGTGTGAGTAGTTCTTGATATACTCCTTCATAATGCCTTAGGAATGTACTTAATGATGGATTTCTAACTGAACAGTCTGTCCTGCATCAACATAAACCACATGGAAACTTGAACTGTCAATTTTAAATAAAGTTACATTATCCCTTAACTTAAACTTTGCCATTATTGTAGACTTGAGCCTGGTTAACATCTCAACACAAATCACAGTATCTTGCAAAATAATTACCACAATGGCACATATCCTTCAACTTAGATTTATAACAAATATAAACATCCCAGGAACTCACTGTACAAAGAGAGTTCTGATTTTGGTATAATCTCTGTAAAAAATATAAACCTTTTCCAGTCCCAATCATATTGTAAAGTGCCTGTAGTACAAAACCTACAAAAATCACTGAGGATCTATAGAGCTAATCTAGTTCACTATAACACCACTAACTTACAGAAGTAACAAAACAAGGACCCTAATTAGAAAAAGGTAACACAATAAATAGTGCACCGGGTCCTGGAGCATCAATATGCCTTTTCGGAAACTGAAAAAGCTGAATTATTGCAGATGCTTAAATAGAAACTCCATACAGAATTCCTGGTCTTGGTCACAAATACTGAACTCAAGTAGACCCTTGCCAACTACAGGAAAAGTGACCATAAACTTAAAATATAAATATGTAGAAAGAAATTAAACTTAAACCCCAAGAAACCACACTGTGTAGGCAGTGTAACACTAGAGGAAAGAAAGAGAGAACGCACCCTGCACTCTGCAAAATATAAATAAATTAGTGTAAATCTACTATAAACTGACATTTTCCATTCACTAAATTAAAAATAAAATTATTCTTTCTAATTTTGCTGTCTGGTCATTTTGGGTTTTTTTTCTGCTCATGTTTGTCCCAGTCTTCAGTATCTGCTTTCCTCTGTCTTTTTTTTTTTTTTTTTTTTTTTTTTAATTATTTGTTTATTATTATTTCAATAAATCACAAGTAAATTTACTTGACAGAAAAAAGCAGCTAAAGAATACTAATTTACAAAAATAAAAATAAAGAAAAACATCTCCCTTTTTAGATGCTTTAAAGTCCACAAATGGTGAGTCCAAGTTATCAATAACTGGAGATATAAGGAAAAGAAATTAAACATTTCAAATCACTATAGCCAAAAACAAGATTTCAGCATTACAGGCAGGTATAACTTCACTTATAGAGCTCTCTTAGATGTTAAAAAGGAACATAATTGGGAAGGGTCAAAATACACATATTTAACATTCTGATAATTAACCAAACATTTACATGGATATTTTAAATAAAACGTTGCTCCTAATTGGAGCGTCTCGTGTTTTAACTGCAAGAACTTTTGCCTGCGCTTCTGCGTGTCCCTCGACAAGTCCGGAAATATCCGAGTTTGTAATCCTCTAAAGGTTTTCTCTTTCTTTAGGAAAAATTTTTTTAATATCCATGACTTGTCTGAGGTCAGCGCAACCGTGGCAAGCAAGGTTGAGGCAGTGGATTTTTCACTATCTGAGCTTTCTAACAATGCAGAGACATCTATTGCCTGATTATTTAAATGTTGTTCATCTTTTTTACCCGGGATGTAAAAAACCTGGGAGATAGGGGGAAATTGATCTTCACTAATTTCAAGGACTTCTTTGAAATAGTTTCTTAACATTTCCCTCGGAGAAACCAGAGGCTGCAAGGGAAAATTTATAAAACGCAAATTATTATTTTTAAGACTGTTTTCAAGAAACTCCGATTTTCTCCTTAGGTTTACCAAGTCTTTAACAGTTGTTGTTTGCACAATTTGTATCTGTTGTATTTCTTTTTCAAAGTTTTCAGTTTGTGAAGCCACAGAGTTAAGTTTAATTTCTACTTCTTTCAGTTTCCCATCCAATAAGGCAATTTCTTCTGACATCTTTTTAGTCTGAGGGCATAAAGCCTTACCAAGTTCCACAATTAGATGCCAAAGATTGTCTAAAGTTACTTCGGTTGGTTTTTTAAAAGGAAATACCTCTTCTGTCTCAATGTGTATCAGACTTACATTCCCCGTTGTTCCTACCGTCTCCTCAGCAGATCTTCTTTCTGTGGGAGCAGTTAGGCTGGGAGTTAACAAACTTCCCAGTCCTTCCGACGAGGCTAGAATTGCCTCCAGTTCCCCTCCGCTACCTGACTCTCCGGTCTTCGCGGTCGAGTATGCGCTCGTCGGAGAACTGCTTCCAATTGGTTGAGGAGGCGGGTCTCTGCCGTCCGGGCTCAGCGAAACTTCCAGCCCAGCGTTCACTCCACTTTCTCCAGCTAGTGGGTGAGCGAACGGGCCGCCCGTCGACGGCGAAACCATGCCTGCGGCTCTCTGTAAAAAGGGCTCAATCGAGCCTAGAGAAGGTAAGTTCCTCGGCTGCTGGGAGGCAGTCGCCGCAGCCCTTCCCCTCCTCTTTGGCATATCAACGATATTGTTCAGGTAAGAGAGAGACGAAAAAACGCGTCCATCTTATTCGGCGGCCATCTTGGACTCCTCCTCTGTCTTTTCTTATCTTTCTTTCCAAAGTCTCCAGACCATCTGCCCTTCTTATCTTCTTCTTGTCCTCTGACTTTGATATTTTCCTTTCAGCTTTCCTTCATTTATTTTTCTACCTTTCTATCTGCTCAGACACCATTCATTCTTACTATTCAGTCTTCAATCTTCCTGTTTTTAAAATGCATCTACTTACAGTTTTTCATTTCCCTCATCCCAGCCCTCCCATTCTTCATTTTATTATTCCCCATTTTTTTTGCTACCTCTCCCCTCTCTTCCAGAACCTTCTTTCTCTCTTTCCTTCCCTCTGTACATTATCCTCTATTTTCATTCCTCTGGCTAATACCTTCTTTCTCTTGCCCCCTCTGCCCAGCATATCATCTTCACCCACCTCCATCCAACATCTCTCCTGTCACCCTCACCCCCTTTTATCAAGCATCCCTCCATGTCCCTCTCTCACTTCCATGTAAACATCTCCCCTATCTCCCTATTCCTCCCATCCCTGCCCAATGTCCAGCACCCCCAGCTTTGTCTTCTTACTCCTCCCATGTCCAGCATTTGCCCTCTGTCTTCCTACTCACCCCATATCTAGTATTTTCCAGGGAGGGCGTTAGTGACCACTGGGGGAGTAAGGGCATCTTTTTATGTGGAGTGGAGGAGTAGCCTAGTGGTTAGTGCAGTGCACTTTGATCCTGGGGTAGTGGGTTTGATTTCCACAGCAGTTATTTATTATAAAAACAGGTCTAGCTCAAAACATCTAAGTTTTAGTCCTGGACGTTTTTGTTTTGTTCCATTACTCGAAGAATGGAGTTCCCAGGGAGGAATATAGGGAGAGAAGTGTGGAGAGGTTCTGAGGAGCTGCAGAGTGAATGTACTTGTAAGTCAGTAAGAGGAGTTTGAACTCTATGCGGAAATGGATAGGGAGCCAGTGAAGTGTGTAGCAGACTTCTGAACAGTCATATCTCTGTAGCAGCTTTAAACTAGAGAGTTGCACGGGGACAGAAATCTTACCCATCCCCGCTGGAATCTTACCCATCCCCACCCATTCTCAATGGAATCTTACTCATCCCCACAAGAATTTTAACCCATCCCCATCCATCCTCGCAAGAATTTAACCTGTCCCCACTCAGTCCCACAAGAATTTAATGGTGCATTTTTAAAAAATTCCAGTCGGCTCTCTCAGTCTCTCTCTGGGTTCAAGCCACAGAACTGCAGGCAAGGAAGGAATGGAAGTGGAAGTTGGAACACTCTGGTGTGCACATGTAAGACTTGTCTCTGATTCACTGGCACTGTGTACTGAGAGGTTGCCACATGCTAGCGCCAGTAGGTCAGGTGACATCTGATACTTGAGGTCTGCGCATCAGCCTAGCAGCAGAGAGGATTAACTGTAACAGTAAGTGATAGCAGATAAAAACCTGAACAGTTCATCCAGAATGCCCAATAGTCACACTTATTATCAATTCATAATTAAATCAACAATGAACGTGATATTATTCACTTGATTATGGTCTTTCTTTGGCATTTCTGGGACATAGACCATAGAAGTCCGCCTGGCCCTATCCTTATGTTTCAACTGCTGGAGTTGCCATCGAAACCCATTCCAACCTATTTATCTTCTCATTTGTGGGACATAGACTGTAAAAGTCTGTCCAACACTGTCCTCATGTTCTTCTGGCCACTAAAGTTGTTGTTTAAGCCCTTTCCAGCCCATCCTAAACCAGATTGCCATATATGAGACAAAAATCATGTATGTCTGCCCAGTATTGGCCCTAGTTCATCACAGACGGAGTCTCCATCTAAGTGTCACTCGACACATCCAAACACATGCAGCCATTTAAGTTTAGGTTTTTTTATAATTTCCATTTATAACTTCCATTTTCATCCCACACCTTTTTGAATTCCATCACCATTTGTGTCTCTACCACTTCCTTAGTGGATACTTTCCGCATCTGTGCTGTTAAAGCAAGGAGAAGGAAGTGGAGGCAGAACTCAAAGAACTTGGTACTCGGTAGGTGAGAGGCTGGCGCAAGTGCAGCGTATATTTCCATGGGAACCCCACAGGAATTGTTTCTGTCCCCACGGGAACCCCGCAGGAACTATTTCCTTCCCCATGGGAACCCCGCAGGAACTGCTTCCATCCCTGCGGGTTCTGTGGGATTCCCGCGAACCCCGTTCCCATTCAAGTCTCTTTAAACATAAAACATGCATCATCTGCTGGCCAAACTAGAGAAATACACTTAGTACAGTTTACAGGCTTACAAACTCACTGTTTTGTCACAGTGGGTACAGTGGGTTTCTGGTAGGTTTTGGAGGGCTCTCAGTTTTCACCACAAGTGTAACAGGTAGGGAGAGGTAAGAGCCTGGGTCCACCTGTCTGCAGTGCACTTCACCCACCATTAGACTACTCCAGGGACCTACATGCTGCTCTAATGGACCTGAGCATAACATCTGAGGATGGCATAGAGGCTGGTAAATAATGTTTTTTAATCACACTTTTGGGGGTGGGGGTGGGAGGGGGTCAGTGACCACTAGAGGAGTAAGGGGAGGTCATCCCTGATTCTTGCCAGTGGTCATCTAATCATTTAGGGCACTTTTTGTGGTTTATTCATTACTAAAACAGATCTAGACCAAAACATCCAATTTATAGCACTGGATGTTTTTCTTTTATTCTATTATGGTAGAAAAATGTCCAAGTGTTGGAACATTTTTCCAAGTGGAATGCCCAGATCCCGCCCTTAACACGTCCTCCTTTGATTTGAACATACTTCTGATGGACTTCATAGAAAAATGTCTAAAACTAGTTTTCAAAATACAGTTTGCATGCTTTTGTGAGAAAATGTCCAATACAGATTTATACCACTTTTTGGACGTTTTTCTCTTTTGAAAATGAGCCCCATAGGGAACAAATAAATTGTATTGCACACCATCATTTAAAAGATTACCTCTAATATTTAACTGGGTAAAGTATGTTCTTTCTTCTGATATTTCCTCAACCCCCCCCCCCCCCCCCCCAAAAAAAAAAAAAAGAAGATATTTAAAAGAAAATAATTTTCACTCAAATAATGTTTAAAATGAAAGAAGAAAACCCCACCACTTCCCAGGAAATCTGTCAAAACACAAACATTTAAAATGAAAAGCTATGGAGAAAAGGTGTAAAATACAACATAGATAAAATCTGTATTTGTCATTTCTATTTATTTATTTATTATTAGATTTGGTTGCGTGTGAACTTAACCTTGAAATTCTGTGATTGCATGCTCCCTTGGGACATTCATGGTTTCTCAGTGCTGGACAGCTAGTCATATTCAATATTACCCTGTATTTTGATAATACATGTCAGCAGTTAATACTTACAAGCATCACATTATAATCTGTTTGACTGTGCTCTGTGATGTTAATTAGGGATGCCTTGCAGTGGTGATGATCTTTTTGGATCTGTGCCTACCCCATCTGCAAAAGGGACTTATGACATGCAACTGTCACAAAGGATAAGGAAGGGGAATTATAGTCCCACAGTCAGTCTGGATGGATCTATGCCTGATAAATCTGCTGCTGTAAGGGAAAAAAACAATTGTGTTCAGCTACAGGCTCCTGCCTTCTGAGGAAAAAGATTAAATATTATTCCCCTGGAATTGATCGTTCTGCTGACCCTGGAGAGATCTGTGCACCTTGGGTTACTTTCTCATAAGCCAGTTTAAGAGCAATTATTATTGCTTCCTGCTTTTTACTTATCTCAGGATACACAATGATGCAGACCCCATGCCCCTTCCCACTTCTCTGGATGAATTGCCTCCTCCCTCCAAAAAAACTATAGAACATGTCTTTCTATTTTTCTTAAATATGATTATTCACTTTGAGGCCCTTTTACAAAGACACTAGGCTCTACATTTGTGCATCATGCGCTTAAACGAGATTTACACCAGGCTACCATGCCTGGATGATTTATTTATTTATTTCCTCCCACACACGTTGTTTCCAGCAGTAATCAGCAGTTGGCGTGTGCCGACCGGTCACCGTGTATGTAGCGCATTAGCCTTTACCGCTAGATCAATGGGTGGAATTAAGGGCTCGGGCTGGATTTAGATGCGAGCCGGTTCCAGTTTTACCTCCTGCCATTTTCCTGTCCCATTAAAAAAAGCCCTTTTTTTTTGCAGACGCAGTAAAAACTGGCCCGACGTGTGCCCAATACACCTGCCTACACTACCACAGGCCACCTTTTACCATAGCTTAGTAAAAGGACCCCTTTCTGCTCTCAAAGCAGAGTACAATTTTATTTCATTACACAAATACAGTATAAAAAAATAAATAAAAATAAAAACACAATCATATAAGCACATGGCAAAGAATTAATACAATGAAATAAATTTATGCTAGTCATATTTTAGTTATAATATTTAGGGCCCTGTTTACTAAGTAGCACTAAGGGCACACTAGCATTTTTAGCGCGTTCTGATTAGCATACGCTAAATGCTAAGTCGCCCATAGGAATATATGGGTGAATCTAGCATTTAGTGCGTGCTAATTTTTTTAGTAAACAGGGCCCTTAATGTAGGATAGCAAGACAGTTTCGTATAATGTGGGTAATTTTATAGGGGGAATTGAGGGAGTACAAAAGCATTTTATATGCCCAAATACATTCTTTAAAAATTTGCACCAGGTTTACCCATGTAAAAAACAAGCACATAGAAATAATCCGGCTGATATTCAAAGCGAGTTAACCTGCCAGAAACAGCTGCTGACCGGTTGACTCACTTGGCTGCGGCTATCTGGTCATTTTCAGCGACACTTAATTGGTCGTTCTTGCTGAAAATGACTGGTTAGTGCTGAACTTAAAGCTGGCTATGCCAGGAGGTCTCTATATTTAGACCTTAATGACCAGGTTTAACGCATAAATAGAACCACAGAAATAGCTGTCTTATCTTTGGGGCACTTTTACAACGCCAACCATTGCATTGGCATGCACCAATCCGGCACTACCGCCAGCCTACTGTGGGATCCAGTGGTAATGCTGGAAATTTTTTAGCACCAGAGGTTTACACAGTGTTAATCGGCAGCACTGCTTACTGCCAGGTTAGCATGGGAGCCTTTACCACCTCCTAAACTGGAGGCGGTAAGAGAAAATGGCCACACGGCAAGTCTGTACTTACCACACAGCAATTTCCTTTTTTCTGCCTTTTATCCGCTGCTTTCAGTTTTGGTGTCATAGCACCTTGAAAGAAAACATCTTTGAACTTGGGATTGATTATACATTGATTACTCACTTCATGACCTTCTCTAGCAATCAATGGTTATGACACTTGCAAATATAAATTAAAATTAATTTAACCTTCATGAAAATGTTGCATAAATATGATAATACATTTTATTTATTTCAGCCCTTTTTCACACAACGTTCTCAAGTTTCTTACAACATATTGAAATACGTGGAGGGGCATAATCAAACGGAAACACCTATCTCTATGGGCGTTTATCTCCGAGAACCGGTCCGTGAAGGGGCGGGCCGAACCGTATTTTCGAAAAAATGGACGTTTTTGAGCTGGGTGTTTGGTTTTTTTTAGTGATAATGGAAACTAAAAACGCCCAGCTTAAAAATGTCCTAATCCGAGCCATTTGGTCGTGGGAGGGGCCAGGATTGGTAGTACACTCGCCCCCTCTGATATGCCAGGACACCAGAAAAAGCTCCTACATGCATAGCTCCCTTACCACGGGTGCTGAGCTCCCAACCCCCTCCCCCAAAACCCACTACCCACAAATGTACAACACTACCATAGCTCTTAGGGGTGAAGGGGGCACCTACATGTGGGTACAGTGGGTTTTGGAGGTCTCCCATTTACTAGCACAAGTGTTACAGGTGGGGGGGGATGGGCCTGGGTCCACCTGCCTGAAGTGCACTGCGGTACCCACTAAAAGTGCTCCAGGGACCTGCATACATGCAGGCCTCTAGGACTTGTTACTGCTATATAACATTGGCACACCAGTTGACACCTGAAGACTAATCTCTCCGAAAATGTCCTTTATTGGAATAAGCACGCTTACCCATAGTTAACTGCAGATCAGAGGTTGTGCCCCACCACTGGCAACGAGTCTCCCTGGTAGTGAGATTAGCAGTAGGTCAGAGCTGGCAGAATGCTGTACAATGCCCTCTTTCAGCCACATTCAAGGGAAGAACTAAGTTGTCTAACATGGCTAACACAGGAAAGGGAACTAAAACTGGCTTACAAAAATGGCCACTACCGCATGGACTACAACAGGAAACACAACAGGGCACACTCTGACCCAGTAGGCAGGGGGAAAAGCACCATGGGAGAAGAGCACCAGGGGAGAAGAGCCTACCAACTACCAACATCGTGAGACTGTAACACAAGCTAATGAAATCACGAAGCCCAATACCCTACACCCACCAC
This sequence comes from Microcaecilia unicolor, assembly GCF_901765095.1. Taxonomy (NCBI): domain Eukaryota; kingdom Metazoa; phylum Chordata; class Amphibia; order Gymnophiona; family Siphonopidae; genus Microcaecilia; species Microcaecilia unicolor. Next base: position 505,706,017 of record NC_044031.1, read on the forward strand.
AATGCAATGCTGATGTGACCCTGTAGTGCACCCGAGAGCCACATCTGACCCAGGGAAAGGCTGTGACAGGATCGAACACATTCTGCTGTCATGGAGGTGGGTACGGCATTTGAGGCTGGCATACAGGGTGGGAAAAAAGTTTTTACAGTGGGTTTTTTTTGGGTGGGAGGGGGTTAGTGACCACTGGGGGAGTCCGGGGAGGTCATCCTCGATTCCCTCCAGTGTCATCTGGGCAGTTGGGTCACTTTTTGGGACTTGTTCGTGAAAAAAAAGGGTCCAAAAAAAGTGACCCAAAATCGCGGTAAAAACGCCTTTTTTTTCGATTATCAGCTAAAGATGCCCATCTCTCCTCGGCTGATAACCACACCCTAGTCCCGCCTCCACCACGCCTCCGACACGCCCCCGTCAACTTTATTCGTTTCCGCGATGGAGTGCAGTTGGAAACGCCCAAAATCGGCTTTCGATTATACCGATTTGGGCACCTTTGCAAGAAAAACGATTTGGGTCAAAATATAGCCATTTTTCTCTTTCGATTATAAACTGGATAGAGGGGCATTTTCAAAAGGATATCTAAGTCAGAATTGAGACATCTACTCATAGCATCCAAAAACACCCATCCATCTCACAGCCATCTTCAAACAGGAAATATGTCAGGGTTTTCTGTTTGAAAATACATGAGAACGTCCAAAATGATCAGCCATTTTACTTCACTGAGACCGCTTTGGCAGTCCATGAATGTTTTCTCCCTTGATTCTGGCGCTTAGGTGCAGAAACACAGCCGCTGTGTCGAGTCGATTTTGATATTTTGTAATAAAGACTTTAATTCACCCACACGTCTCCTTTGTTGCTTGAGAAGAGCCAATTCTCCCTACTCCTTTTCTGCTCCTACAAACTGAAACATCCAAATTATGAATGACAAAAATCCAGGGACAAGGACGTCTAGCTGGCAGCATTTTTGCAAAAGTAGCCACATAGATGTCCTTACAGAGGGGTAGCCTAGCAGTCAATGCAGTAGACTGTGAACCAGGGCACCCAAGTTCATATTCCTCTACAACACTTATTTTAAATATTGAGTCCTCCAGGAACAGGGAAATGGCTACTGTACCTCAATAGCCTTCAGGCTTGTAGGTGTCATAGATATTTAGGTTCAGTAGGTATATGTCTGTTTTGGAGGACTCACAAATTAAAGGAAAAAAAAAAAAAGAAAGAGTGTTGAATTGATCCTAGGTCCACTGGTTTACAGCCCACTGCACTAAGCTCTAGGCTACACCTCAGACTTGCTTTCTGTGTTTGGTCAGAATGCCTATAATACTTGATGCTGTCATATAGCCTGGTTTTCCTTGTCAGGGGAGAGGGAGGGGGACAGCAACCACTGGGAGATTCATGAGGGGTCATGCCTTAATCCCTCCAGTGATCAACTGCTTTTTGTACCCTGGACATGACTGAATCAGGTCTAAATAAAAACGTCCTTCTTTTTAGACTTGGACCAGGGATGTAGCCAGACAGTACTTTTTGGGTGGGCCTAGACAGGAAGTGGGTGGGCACCAAGTGTTCTCCCCCCTCCCTCACCAACTTAAAAAAAATATCTCAGCTGGCAGGAAAACACTGCTCTCTACCTTGGCAGCCTGCAGCATGCATGCGCTGAAAACTAAGCATGTGCAGGTGCCAGTATCAGCAGCTTAGGAAGCTCAGACTTCTGAAGTGGAGAGCAATGTTTTCAGCACCATCAGGAGGAGGCCTTCAGCTGGTGGAGCTTGGGATCCCCACCAGCTACCACTAAATGTGTGCTACTGTTGGGTGGGCCTGAGCCCTAAGTGAGTGGGCCCCAGCCCACCCAAGCCCACCTGTGGCTACGCCACTGACTTGGACATTTCTTTCCATTTGATTTTTGCTGTTGGGCATCCTAATTTTGGGCCTCCTTAGTTCTGTCCAAAACATGCCCACAAAACACTCCTTGCTATTTGGATGAACTGCTGTGTTGGACGTCCAAATTCTGCCATTCCAAAATAACAATTTGGTCCTTTTTGGCAGATGGAGTTTTTTTCTCCATTTTGAGACATCCAAGTGCTTTGAAAATGAGCCCCATAAAATGCAAAGAATAGAAAATAATAAAAATAACCAATGTTAAAGCATTAAAGCAATGCAAAAAAAAATGCACTCAGCCTAAAATATATTAATCATAAAAATTTTAAAGAATTATATTTAAATTTAAATTCCTAATTTCAATAGAGAAAAACAACAAAACATCTAACTTGATGAAATAAAAATATACAAAATTAAAACAGAACTAAAATCACGTTTTCTATTTTAATTATCCTAACAAAGGGGTCCTTTTAATTAAGTGTGTTAATCAGTTAACAAGAGTTTTACCACATGCTACTACTACTACTACTACTAACTCTACTTATTATTTCTATAGCGCTACTAGATGTATGCAGCACTATACACTTGAACATGTAAGAGACAGTCCCTGCTCAACAGAGCTTACAATCTAATCAGGACAAATAAACAATATAAATAATGGATAAGGGAATTGCTTAAGATGGGAATGACACAACAGACAAGGGTACTGAACAGGTGAATAGGGGTTAGGAGTTAAAAGCAGCTACAAAAATGTGGGCTTTTAGCCTAGATTTGTAGACAGCCAGAGATGGAGTTTGACGTACTGACTCAGGAAGTCAATTCAAACCATATGGTGCAGCAAGATAAAAGGAATGGAGTCTGGAGTTGGCAGTGGAGGAGAAGGGTATAGATAAGAGAGATTTAGTTGAAGAGTGGAGTTCCCAGGGAGAAGTATAGGGAGAGATAAGTGTGGAGAGGTTCTGAGAAGCTGCAGAGTGAGTAAGTCAGTCAGTAAGAGAAGTTTGAACTCTATGCGGAAATGGATAGGGAGCATAGGCGGTCGGTGGCCCAACTGTTTGGGGAGGCTAAAAGGGGCGGGGTTAGGGGTGGGGCCAGGGGCGGGGCTTGCATTCATAATTGTCTGACAACATAGAAAAAAAAAGTAAAAAATAAGTCACAATTAATACCTTTTATTAAATTTAGATATTAAATATGTATTGTATGTCAAAAAATAAAGTGGTTGCTCAAAGCATGTACTAACCACAATTGCTCAACTGCAAAACACAATGCACAAATTTGTGCAAAAACACACTCAGAAACCTTACTGTACCATAACACTGGGCAGACCCTAATAAACCAATATACCACCCATACGGAAAATGCAGACCGTCAACAATATGAAACAAGGGATCATAATATCACAATTCTCATGTAGAGCCACAAAACACCCTTTTAGGGTGGAAAGTGCTCACAATTAGCTCCTTTTATGAATGACTATATGTAGATCCTTCAAGAGGTAGTGTGTCATGATTTTGGCTCTAAAACCCTTTCTGATGATTTGGTGCCACCTCAGTAAGGCCAATACACAATCTCTCCACTGCAAAACACTATACACAAACTTGTGCAAAAGCACACTCATAACCTTACCAAACCATAACAGTACTAATTCCAAAGACAGGACAAGCTACAACCTTATGCATGGAAAGGCAGTACTGTAATTACACCGGGCTCTAAAACAGCAGTGCACAACCTAGTGAAACAAAAAAAAACCAAAAAGGGCTGAAAATACTACACGCTAGCAGAATACTGCACCTTGATCACATGAAAAACACATGACACAACAGATATGAAGACAAAATACTAAACTGGAAAGTTACCTCAAGAAGTCAGACTCAGCATGCAGCAATACTAGAAAAATTGAAACTTACATGCAAAACATCACAGATGCAAATTTCCAAAAGCTGACATATTCCAGTTAATAAATTCTGAATAAAATACTTTTTTCTACCTTTGTTGTCTGATCATTTAGTTTTTCTATTCGCTTTGGTCCCAGTGTCTTCTGTTTTATGCAGCGTCTTCTTTCCATTTGATATTTTTTTCTCTCACCATGTCCACCATGCTCCTGTGTCCTTATGTGTACTGTCTACCATCTGTAGCCCTGTCCCTATCCTTCAGTATCCTGATCCAGCTCTTAAATTCATCAGTTTCTCCTCCATCCATATCCAGCATTTCTCCTCACTCCCCTCCATCCATGTGCTTATACTTCCCTTCCCTCCATCCATGTCCAGCACCTTCCTTCTTTCTCTCCTACCCTTCCATCCAGTGTCATCCCTCTTTCTCTCTCCATCCTTCCACCCATTACCCTCTCCCAATCCTTCCGTCCATTGTCTCCCTCTATCTCCCCTTCCTTCTAGACAGTGCTCTCTCTTGACCCTTTTCCATTCAGCATGTCCTCTCTCACCCCATCCTTCCAGTGTCTTTCCTCTTTCCCTCCCTACCAGCGTCTTCCCTCATTCTGCCCCCTCCTTCCAGCATTTTTCCTCTTTCTCCCTCCTTTCATCCAGCCAGCATTTCTCAGTCTGACAGCTAGGGTCTCCCCCAGTTTCTCCCCAGCAGCTTCTCTCTCTCCTGCCCATGTCCCCTCTTTCGCTCCCCATCTCTTTCTGGCTCTCTCCTGCTTTATTCCATGTCCCTGGCTCTCCCCTGCTCCTTTCCATGGCCCCTCTTTCTCTTCCCATCTCTTTCTGGCTCTCCCCTGCTTTATTCCATGTCCCTGGCTCTCTTTTGCTCTTTCCATGGCCCCTCTTTCTCTCCCCATCTCTTTCTGGCTCTCCCCTGCTTTATTCCATGTCCCTGGCTCTCTTCTGCTCTTTTACATGGCCCTTCTTTCTCTCCCCATCTCTTTCTGGCTCTCCCCTGCTTTTTTCCATGTCCCTGGCTCTCCCCTGCTCTTTTCCATGGCCCCACTTTCTCTCCCCATCTCTTTCTGGCTCTCCCCTGCTTTTTTCCATGTCCCTGGCTCTCCCCTGCTCTTTTCCATGGCCCCTCTTTCTCTCCCTATCGCTCTCTGGCTCTCCACTGCTCTTATCCATGCCCCCTGGCTCTCCTCTGCTCTCCCTCTCTCTCCTCCTACCATTTCCCGCCAGTGACCACGTTCTCTTCTCACCCTCTGGCCCGGGCCTCTTTGCTGCAGCGCTGACATAAGAAGAAAAAGAAGCGCGGGGCCGCCCGCAGCAGCGTTCAGACATGCGCTGTCGGCTCTGCCGGTCCTCTGCCCCCCGGAATGGGAAATTGACGTCAAGGGGCAGAGCCGACAGCGCATGTCTGAACGCTGCTGCGGGCGGCCCCGCGCTTCTTTTTCTTCTTCTTTTATGCTAGCTGTACGTCTTGTTCCTGGCTGCCGCTGCGCTGCTCAACAGAAGCGGCGGCAGAAGATTTGAACTCGGGAGTCGTCTCAGGCTGCATTTAGAGAAGGAGGTAGGCGGGGCCGCGGGGAAGGTCACAGCTGGGCTGGGGAGGCTTAGCCTCCCCAAGCCTCTTATACGGGGCGCCTATGATAGGGAGCCAGTGAAGTGTGTAGCAGACTTCTGAACAGATTGAAGGGGAGAGAGATGGCTTAGTGGGAGACCAGTGAGAAGCAAGTTGCAGTAGTTTAAGCAAGAGGTGACAAGAGTATGGATAAGGGTTTTGGTAATGTGCTCAGAAAGGGGGGGGGGGTATATTTTGGTGATATTATAGAGAAACAAATGACAGGTTTTAGCAGCCTGTTGGATTTGTGCAGAGAAAGAGAGAGAGAGAGAGAGAGAGAGAGAGAGAGCGGAGTCAAAGATGACCCCAAGGCTATGAGCTGATGAGACAGGGAGGATGACAGTGTTATCCACAGAGATAGAGAATGGGAGAAGAGAAGAGGTGGGTTTATGGGAAAAGATAAGAAGCTCAGTCTTGGTCATGTTTAGTTGCAGATGGCAGTGAGACATCCAAGCAGCAATGTGAGGCAGGCAGGCTGGTACTTTGTCCTAGATTCCTGATGAAATTTCTGGTACACACTGGCACTCCAAAAATAAAACTATTTTTGTAGCATTGGCTATGACGCTCACTGGGGGCTGGGAACTACCACCGGGCTACTGCGGTAGCCTGGCGGTACTTCCTTTTTAGCAAAGGGTAAGACAGCATTGGGCTTACCTCTGCTTTGTAAAAGGGGCCCTCAATATCACTGGTATTTCCAATGGAAATTTAGAGGTCAAAATCTCTGCATATGCAGATGTCATAATGCTATTCTTATCAAACCCTAACTCTTCCCTAACTGCTTTGTTTCAACTCATTTCTAATTACTCTAAACTCTCTGGTTATAAAGTTATAAACAAAATAGGGAAGTTCTTCCACTTAACGTATATGCAACTCCTGATATGATTTTGCCGCATGGTCTGATATGGTCATCTAAATGCATTCGATCATTAAATATTAATATTTGCCCCACTTTGGAAGGAACACTGGATTTAAATTGAAAAAATATTCTGGAGATGATTAAAACCCTAATTCCTGGAATCCTTTGCATCTTTCATGGTGGGGCCACCTAGACACAATTAAAATGATGTTGATGCCCAAAATCAACTTTATTCTTAGTATGTTGCCTATTCTTCTTCCTAAAACTTTTTATTCGCAAATAGGTAACATGTTATCAGAATTTTTTATGAGGCTAGAAGCCTCCCCAAATTGCTCTGAAAACCCTCAAAAATATCAAAGAAAAAGCTGGTGTCCTCTTTCCTGATTTCTTTGTTTACCATAAGCAAACATAAGCAACCCATCCATTTCCGGTTCATCTTATCATTAACAACAATGACTTAGAAATTACCTCCTACCAATCTTCTTACCCTCCATACTCTTCCCCTACCTCTTCTTTATCGCTCTACGTCCTTACCTATCTCTATCCTTTCTCTCATACCTCTTTTATCCCATTTACCCCTTGTTCATTTGTCCTACCACATACCACCTTTGTTGATTCTGATACTACAGATTGTATTCTCTTGTTACTATGTAAGCCGCATTGAGCCTGCGATGAGTGGGAAAGCGCGGGATACAAATGTAATAAATAACTAAATACCATAAAGCATTTATTTTACAACAAGCGTCATATTGGTTAATAAAACCTTTACACTATTCACCAGTATGGTTAGCAATAGAACAATTCTTATGGGGTTTTTCTTTAAGTCCTAATCTCCTACCAATGTTTATACCAAAACAACTGAAAACTAATAATATAATTCTTTCCTCGTTTTCTTGTCTTCACGAACTTGATAATTATATGGAAACTCCAAGCAATATCTCATTACATTCCACTTTATGGGGCAACTCTTTAATCAAAATCAATAAACTACCTATATATTGGGAAGTTTGGTCAAAATGTGGAATATGGACAATTGCTCATGTATTTTCTTGTAATTCTGTTACACCCTTTGAAGAACTGTGTTCTACTTTCTGTTTACCTGCCAACCAATATTTTAAATGGATACAGATTAAACACTGTTTAATTCATAACAAAGTACCTTCTAATTTAAATATAAATTCTCCTTCTATTCATGGTTTCCTCTCTAACATTTGCCATAAAGGTCATGTGGCATCACAATTATACAAATGTTTTATACAAAAGAGTTTGAGCAGCAAACTTAGCTTATGTTCAATTTGGGAAAATGATCTCCAAATCCATGCTACATCCCAACAGTGGATTTATCTCTGGTGTAAACTAAATAGACCCATAGTTTTGGCCAGCTACATGCAATCATTATATTTCTTTTGTCATAGGGCAATTTGGACTCCCCCTAAAATGGCTGTAGCTGGACTTACCTGTTGTTCACATCCTGGCACTCTACTTCACATGATCTTTGAATGTAGATTAACTAATGACTTTTGGTGCCAAATATGGTCCTTTATAACAAATATTCTCCCTATACAAGGCTCAATTAAACCTTCCATTATTATATTTGGTTCTGTGCTATTTCAAGATCAATTAGACATTTCCCAACAAAAATTACTGAACATTTTAGTTACTGCTGCACTTAAAATGGTTCTTATGCATTGGAAAGATAATTCTAATCTCAATTCTATTTTTTGGTGGCACTTAATTTTACAAGTCCATAAATTTGAAACATCTCTAGCAGAAAAAATGGAAAAAGACATGTTCAACTGCTAAAATATGGTCTCCTATAGATAAATATTTGGAATCTTATTATTCTTTGTAACTATTATCAGGTTATAATAATCTGTTATGCAGCAATCACTCAAACTAAGTTGTTTAAATAAGGCGTCAAGTCTCTTTAAATATTATTTTTATTATAACTTATGTTATATTTGTTGTTATTTCTGATAATTTGCTTGTCCATTTCAAAAATGCAAAATTTAATAAAAGTTCATGTACTCTAAACCCTGATAAGCTAATTGCTTTTACCACATTCTGTTGCAACGAATTCCAGAGTTTAAGTACACAATGAGTGAAGAAATATTTTCTATGGTTTGTTTTAAATGTACTACTTAGTAGCTACATTGCATGCCCCCTAGTCCTAATATTTTTGTAAAGTGATTCATTTCTATCCGTTCCACTCCACTCAGTATTTTTATAGACCTCTATCATATCTCCCTTCAGCCATTTCTTCTCCAAGCTGAAGATCCCTAGCTGCTTTAACCTTTCCTCATAGGAAAGTTGTCCCATCCCCTTTATTATTTTTGTTGCTTTTCTCTGTACCTTTTCTAATTCTGCTATATCTTTTTTAAGATGCGGTGACCAGAATTGCACTCAGTAACTGAGGTGCAGTCACACTATGGAATGATACAAAAGCATTACAACATTTTCTCATTTTTGGTTACATTTTTCAATATCACTAATTGGACACCTTCACATTACTGGACATTAGATACTAATGTACCTCTTTTACTAAACTGCACTAGCAATTCCCGGTACGGCAAACGCGTTTGCCACATGGGAATTGCTTGCACGGTTTAGTAATAGAAGCCCTAGTATATGCTTGGCTATATATTTAATTTATAGAGAGTGACCGGTGATGCATAATCATTGATTGCTGACAAGAAAACTGGTCTTGTGCTGGATGTATTTGTCAAGCCATTGATGCTTTATACTGAAGGTCTCTCTTTTCACTAATAATTTCAAAGTCTCTAATAATTTAAATACTTTTTTCTGGCTGAGCATTGCTTAGTCCTATTGTTTTAAAGGGGGGCTTTTGGTTGAATGCAGATTCTTCTCCTCTTTAAAATCATTTATTGTTTTTTGTTGGAGTCTCTCTCTATTCATGACATGCCCCATCCAAATATATATATATATATTAAAAAATTAATTAATGAGGGATTACAATGCACTAAGGGGCCCTTTTACAAAGGCACAGTGTCACAGAACCCAGGATGGTGAGCCCTCGGGCTGTAGCCAGGCTGCAGCAGACAAGTCCTCTGGGGAGGCGCAGAGCAGAGACGAACCAGGCACTGAATACAAACATGATACCAGACATGGCAAATAGAGCACACTCAAGACAAGGTGAAACCAGAGACTGGCTAAAGCAAAAGCCAGGAACAGAACTTAACAAAAGCAGGAATGAGGAACAAAGGAAGGAGACTCATATGGGCTGCAAGGCCAAACTGGAACCCACCCATAACAGAGTCCAAGTATACGGGCCGCAAGGCCGAACTGGAACCCACTCATACCAGAGGAAAGGGAAAAGAAACAGAATGGAATCTCTTGAACAAGTACTATTCAAGCAGTACACACACACTGCACTAAACAGAGCCACAAACAAGGGGTCAAAAGACCCTACACACAGGCACAAAGAAACTGAAGGGGAAAGGACAACCCCACTTAGACTGACATGGTAGAAACTACAAGTAAAAGATAAGAAAACCACATAGGGGGGCAGTACAGGGCTGTGCTTAGAACCACAGCTATACATGAATAGTGCTAAACAAGTCAAACAGAAATCACACAGAGAAGCAGCTCAGGGCTGAGATAGTAGTCACAGCTAACAGAAGAATCATCCACTCAAACAGAACAAAACAGAGAAGGTGCTCAGTGCTTTGCTAGTAGACACAGCTAAACGGAAGAACAGCCCACTTGTGCCACACAGAGAGGCCGCTCAGGTCGGCGCTAGTGGTCACAGCTAAACAGAAGAGCAACCCACTCAAACACAAACAGAAATCAGAGAGGACGCTCAGGGCTGTGCTAGTAGACACAGCTAAATGGAAGAACAGCCCACTCGTGCCACACAGAGAGGCTGCTCAGGGTTGTGAAAGTAGTCACAGCTAAACGGAAGAGCAACCCACTCAAACTCAAACAGAGAGGACACTCAGGGCTGTGCTAGTCGACACAGCTAAACGAAAGAACAGCCCACTCGTGCCACACAGAGAGACCACTCAGGGCTGCACTAGTAGTCACAGCTAAACAGAAGAGCAACCCACTCAAACTCAAAATATAAACCTCACAGAGAGGACTCAAACAGAAATCACATAGGGAAAACTCAAGACAAGGCCAAATGGCCATAGTAAAGGAACACTCATGGCTGTGCCACACAGCACTCAAGGAAAAAAGGAAGCCATTCATAGGAACACTCTAAGCTGTACCATACAGCACTCAGGGAAAAGGGAAGCCACTCAAAGGAATACTCAAGGGTGTGCCACATGGCACTCAAGGATAAAGGGAAGCCACTCATAGGAATACACAAGGCTGGCCACACAGCACTCAAGGGTAAAGGGAAGCCACTCATAAGAATACACAAGGCTGGCCACACAGCACTCAAGGGTAAAAGGAAGCCACTCATAAGAATACACAGCACACAGCACTCAAGGGTAAAGGGAAGCCACTTATTGGAATACATAAGGCTGTGCCACAGAGTCAAATAACAGTCACTAGAGACAAAGGGAAAAGCAAGCAAACAGGGAAAGCTGCCTTTACATACACAAATCAGATAAGGAGCAATGCCCACAAGAATCAGGACACAAACACAGCAGACAAAGAGTTAAAGCAGGCCTAATGGTTAGTGCAGCAGTTTGCAGATCTGAAGAAGTAGGTTCAATTCTCTCTGCAAAAAAGTGGTGATAGGGAAGAAGCTGGAAACTACAGGCCGGTAAGCCTCACTCCAGTTATTGGAAAAGTAATGGAAGCGATGCTGAAGGAAAGGATAGTGAATTTCCTGGAAGCCAATAAGTTGCAAGATCCGAGACAACATGGTTTTACCAGGGGGAAATCGTGCCAAACGAATCTCATTGAATTCTTTGATTGGGTAACTGGAGAACTGAATCATCGACGTGCAATAGATGTAATCTACTTAGATTTTAGCAAAGTTTTTGACACGGTTCCCCACAGGAGGCTCTTAAATAAACTAGATGGGCTGAAGATAGGTCCCGAAGTGGTGAACTGGATTAGAAACTGGTTGACGGACAGACGACAGAGGGTGGTGGTAAATGGAGTTCGCTCGGAGGAGGGAAAGGTGAGTAGTGGAGTGCCTCAGGGATCGGTGCTGGGGCCGATTCTGTTCAATATATTTGTGAGTGACATTGCCGAAGGGTTAGAAGGTAAAGTTTGCCTATTTGCGGATGATACTAAGATTTGCAACAGAGTGGACACCCGGGAGGGAGTGGAAAGCATGAAAAGGGATCTGAGGAAGCTAGAAGAATGGTCTAAGGTTTGGCAATTAAAATTCAATGCGAAGAAATGCAAAGTGATGCATTTAGGGAGTAGAAACCCACGAGAGACTTATGTGTTAGGCGGTGAGAGTCTGATAGGTACTGAGGGGGAGAGGGATCTTGGGGTGATAGTATCCAAGGATCTGAAGGCGACAAAACAGTGTGACAAGGCGGTGGCCATAGCAAGAAGGTTGCTAGGCTGTATAGAGAGAGGTGTGATCAGCAGAAGAAAGGAAGTGTTGATGCCTCTGTACAAGTCGTTGGTGAGGCCCCACCTGGAGTATTGTGTTCAGTTTTGGAGGCCGTACCTTGCGAAGGATGTTAAAAAAATGGAAGCGGTGCAAAGAAAAGCTACGAGAACGGTATGGGATTTGCGTTCCAAGACATATGAGCAGAGACTTGCTGACCTGAACATGTATACCCTGGAGGAAAGGAGGAACAGGGGTGATATGATACAGACGTTCGAATACTTGAAAGGTATTAATCCGCAAACAAATCTTTTCCGGAGATGGGACGGCGGTAGAACGAGAGGACATGAAATGAGATTGAAGGGGGGCAGACTCAAAAAAGATGTCAGGAAGTATTTTTTCACGGAGAGGGTGGTGGATGCTTGGAATGCCCTCCCGCGGGAGGTGGTGGAGATGAAAACGGTAACGGAATTCAAACATGCATGGGATATGCATAAAGGAATCCTATGCAGTAGGAATGGATCCTCAGAAGCTTAGCCGAAATTGGGTGGTGGAGCAGGGTGGGGAACAGAGGTTGGTGGTTGGGAGGCGAGGATAGTGGAGGGCAGACTTATATAGTCTGTGCCAGAGCCAGTGATGGGAGGCGGGACTGGTGGTTCGGAGGCGGGAAATACTGCTGGGCAAACTTGTACGGTCTGTGCCCTGAAAAAGGCAGGTACAAATCAAGGTAAGGTATACACATATGAGTTTATCTTGTTGGGCAGACTGGATGGAACATGCAGGTCTTTTTCTGCCGTCATCTACTTTAATGTTACTGCAGGCCCTTTTTTCTGGCCCATTGCAAAAAAAGCCCTTTATCCCAGATGTGGTAAAAACTACCTGGCGTGCACCAAAAACACGCACCCACACCAGTGGCGTAGCCAGTATGGGGCCACGGGGGCCTGGGTCCCCGTAGATTTGCCCCTGGAACCCTGCCAAAGACCCTCTCGACCCCCCTCCCGCTGCCAACCCACCGTCGCCAACCCACCGTCGCCTACCTTTGCTGGCGGGGGACCCCAACCCCCGCCAGATCAGCCGAGGTCCTCTTCTTCCCAATCCCGCGCAAGTCTTTGTTCTGTTTCTGTGAGTCTGACATCCTGCACGTACAACGTGCAGGACGTCAGAATAGAACGAAGCCTTGCGCGGGATTGGGAAGAAGAGGACCTTGGCTCGACTGGTGGGGGTTGGGGTCCCCCGCCAGCAAAGATAGGCAATGGCTGGTTGTCAGCAGGAGGGGGGTCGAGAGGGTTTTCGGCAGGAGGGGTGAAAGTTGGTGGGGGGGTCAAAGTTGGTGGCGGGGGAGGTTCGGCAATGGCAGGGGGAAGTCAAAGTTGGTGGCGGGGGGGGGGGTCGGCGGTGCTGGGGGGGGCTAAAATGTGCCCCCTCACCTCGGGCTCTAGACCTCCCTCCCGCCGGTCTGGCTACGCCCCTGGTCCACACTACCGCAGGCCACTTGTTGCAGCGGCTTAGTAAAATGACTCCTAACAGACAAAATACCACAAAACGCTTTAATGCATTTTGCGGTAGCCTGTTCTCACTCGCAAACCCTGCATTAAAGGCTTATTGACCTTTAATAAACGGACCGCTTTATTAGTAATACAACGTGAATTCAATGTCTATATTAGAATGAATTGCATTTCCACAAGTAGATGAAGCGCAATGTCAAAAAATAAATAAGAATAAATGTAACACATATCAATGACAAAGGCACTCTTCCTTGGGGATTGCGTTATGAATTTCTTCAGCGTTAGTGAAGAGCTGTGAACACACTGTTCAGATAAGCACTGTTTGTTTTTGAACATTATGATTTTCAAATCTGAGTTATTTGGACACTTTTGAGTTATATGGAGACATTTTGAGCACAACAGAGCACAGTTCTAGGTAGTGGAGATGGGACTCTTTGCTAATATTCTGCATTTAGCCATCTAATATTTGGCTGCGTTGATGGTTTTAAGCAATTGATGAGTCCCTTCCTTCCTTCTTAGTATTAAGTTTGAGTTCAGTCTTATATTTAAACCGAGCCATTGGTTGTTGGTTATTTTGCATTTTTCTGTCATTTGTAGTAATGTGTATCTGTTATAAAATACAAGTCTGCATCATAATCCCAGCTTGGTTGTGCTCAAAGTAAACCCCTGGGAATGCCAATGCTCCCATTCGAGAAAAAGCAGGAGCGCACTTTCCATGTGAGTACTTTTTACATATTTAAGTGTATACGGTTGTGTGGTTTTATAAAACCAGATAAAACAGACATTACAAGTGGACAAAGCTTTATAATATTATTGCCCATGTCCAGCAAGGTGGTGCAACACAATTCCAACTCTTCAGCCTTGTAAATGATGAAATATCTGGAGATATTTTGGCCTATATCATATCCCATGCCACATAAATATATTCAAACTGGCTCAAGGGGATACTAGTATCTGTCTTACAGAAATGTATTTCTATGTATAATATTTTACAAACCTCCAAATTTTACAGTACAGAGACCTTGAAAAGAGTTCCCTGGATTTATGTTTTCATTCTTTATAATCCAAAGACTAGCAACTGTTCTGTCTGACACTTTTAAACATTTTAATAGTTTCAGGAACAGAAAGCAATTTGATCATTAAGGCATTTCAAACACAGTCTATTATATAAGTACACCTCTGGAGGTTATTTGTGAAGCTTCATTATAGAATTGCTTTTGAAAATTAAATTATCACTGGGCTTAAACACCCTTTTGTGTATATATTCAATGTCACTAAAACAAAAAAATATATATAGTATACTATTGCTAAGCTTTGGATATTTTATTAAACTTTGCAGTAATTTAGCTAAAAATCAGTGCTTGGAAGGAGACGTTTTCCTTCATTAATTACAAATACACATTACATGGCCTCTTTTAACCTTTCTTCATCTCCTTAGCACCAAATAAAACAAGACAACAGTGGTGCAGCTGTACCCAGGCATCCAAGTGACAACCCAGCAGGAAGAACAGCCTTTATTTGTCCCATAAAGTTAATGGAATAAATTCAGATCCCCCCACCCCCTTTCTTTCTGCTCTTTTTTCTCGGAGGGGAGCTGGAGGCGCTGATTAAAATGCAACCCTTTTACCTCTTGTGATTGACGCCACGCCTGGGTAAGGGGGGGGGGGCAGGGAAAACGGGAGAGGGGAAAGAAGAAAAGAAAAGAGGAAATAAGTGGCAAATGAAAGACCTCCAGTAAACCAAAAACTCCAGGAAAAAGGGAGACACACAACAAAACCTTGGCAAATCCGTTGTCATTGTTTCACAATATTAAGTGGAGTTAGTTTGATGGCGGGCCGTTCATGAAGAGTATGGTACTTCCATGCATTTGTTGTATATGCTGCTTTTTGCCTATATAAACTGAGGAGATAGGTTTTCACAGCCAGCTTCAGAGATAAAATTCACATTGCACCCCATGGTAGCATACTGGCTTTCTATCCTAATGAGAGATTAGGTTTAAACCTTACCAATACACAAAGAATGAGATTTAATAAGCGCCATGTTCCATTTGTAAGTGTAAAAAAGAATATTTGCAAGTATAATTTTGCATGTATGTAATTTTAAAAGAGGTACTACCTATAGATTAGGGATGGGATGTCATTTGAAACAAAAGTCACCCACTGGTAATAATAGTATGCCCTCTTAAAAAATGCACTCTATGGACCAAATTCAGTAAATGTCTCCCAAACTTAGATGCTGTTAAGATCTGTGCTAACTAGTATTCTGCAAAAGGTAGTCTGAAAAGAACGACCTTTACAGAATACTAGGCTTAATGTGCTTCGCATGTTTAAATTTGGCCATGAGTACTTATACCTCCTTTTGTGGGATATAAATGCTGTAAATAAATAAATAAACACCTGGAGGTATAAATGCTTGCGCCCAACTGAGGGCAGTTAGGTGCGTAAATGCTGGTATTCTATAAAATTGCACCTAATAAATGAGAAACATAATCTTAAATATTACACCCAGAATTCAAATGAGTCACAGAGTCTGCACCATCTGTAGAACCCATGGAGGGGCATAATCGAACGGCACCGGCCAAATAGATGGCTGGCCATCTATGTGGCTGGAGCCGTAAAGGGGCAAAGCCAACCATATTATCAAAAAAGATGGCCGGCCATCTTTTCCTTCGATAATACAGTTGGCGCCAGCTAAATCTCAACATTTAGGTCAAATGTTGAGATCGCCGGGTTCGGTTTTTGGCCATAATGGAAACCGGGCCCGGCCATCTCAAGCCCAGCGAAATGCAAGCCTTTTGGTCGTGGGAGGAGCCGGCATTTGTAGTGCACTGGCCCCCCTGACATGCCAGGACACCAACCGGGCATCCTAGGGGGCACTGCAGTGGACTTCAAAAATTGCTCCCAGGTGCATACCTCCCTTTCCTTGTGTGCTGAGCCCCCCAAATCCCCCCCAAAACCCACTCCCCACTCAACATATACCACCACAAGTGTAACAGGTAGGGGGGATGGGCCTGGGTCCACCTGCCTGAAGTGCACTGCACCCACTAAAAGTGCTCCTTGGACCAGCATACTGCTGTCATGGAGCTGGATATATTTGAGGCTGGCAAAAACATGTTTTATTTTAATTTTTTTGGGGTGGGAGGGGGTTGGTGACTACTGGGGGAGTAAGGGGAGGTGATCCCCGATTCCCTCTGGTGGTCATTTGGTCAATTGGGGCACTTTTTTGACACTTGGTCCTAAAAATAAATGGACCAAGTGCAGCCAGTGAAATGCTCGTCAGAGCCGGCCATCTTTTTTCCATTATCGGGCAAAGCCGGCCATCTCGTAGCCACGCCCCTGCCCCACCTTCTGTACCCTGCCTTGAAGTTTGGTTGACTCTGTGACAGAAAGCAGTTGGCGCCGGCCAAAATCGGCTTTTGATTATACCGATTTGTCCGGGTTCCAGAGATCACCGGCCATCTCCTGATTTGTGTCGGAAGATGGCCGCCGATCTCTTTCAAAAATAAGCTGGATAGTCATGTCAGTTAAACTACATTACAATAAATTGATCCTGGATAAAACTGACAATTAGATTGCTGTTGTGAGGCAATGAGTGACATAGTAGCAGGTATCCCTAGAAACACGCCCTCACTGAGGTTACAGTTCAGCCACCTTTCAGCAGGTGGCACTAGGCTGCTGAGACTGAAGCTGTCAGATAGGTGGAGCTCAGGCCAGGAGGGTGTTAAGGGGCCTTTTTTCAAAGGCGTGTAAGGGCCTACACACATCCAGCACGCCAAATCAGTATTACCGCTTAGCTACCTTGTGCCCCTTGCAGCAATTCTGAATTTCTACTGCGGGGCACCTACCTGGCGGTAAATGGCAGTTGGCACATGCTGCATGCTTACCACACTGGTAGAGTGTGAGACCTTACTACTAAGTCAATGGGTGGTGGTAAGATCTTAGGCCGAAAATAGATGTGCGCTGGTTTTCATTTTGCCGCACATCCATTTTCTGACCCATTAAAAAAAATCTCTTTTTTCCAGATGCGGTACAATAAGGGCCCGGCACACACAAAAAACACGTGCCCATATTGCCGCAGGCCAATTTTTGGTGTGCCATAAAAGGGGCCTTTTGCCCTAACTCATTGAGAGAGAGAGAGGCCCTGACTGCAGTGGATCCAAGGGTGGCAAGAAAAGCTGCAATACCTGGGAAGAGCCTGGGGAAGAAGTGGTCTTAGCAGGGAGTGCTATCCCCATAAGTGACAGAGCAGAAGAGGATTGAGGTAGGAAAAGTTTGTCTTACAACTTGGTAGACAGTCCAGCTTATAATCGAAAAAGAAAAACGCCTATATTTCGACCCAAATCGGAAGATGGGCGTTTTTCTCGCAAAGGCGCCCAAATCGGTATAATCGAAAGCCGATTTTGGGCGTTTCCAACTGCACTCCATCGCAGAAACGAATAAAGTTGATGGGGGTGTGTCAGAGGCGTGGTGGAGGCGGGACTAGGGCGTGGTTATCAGCTGAGGAGAGATGGGCGTCTTTAGCTGATAATCGAAAAAAAAAAGGCGTTTTGACCGTGATTTTGGGTCACTTTTTTTGGATCCTTTTTCTCACGAACAAGTCCCAAAAAAGTGCCCCAACTGCCCAGATGACCACTGGAGGGAATCGGGGATGACCTCCCCGGACTCCCCCAGTGGTCACTAACCCCCTCGCACCAAAAAAAACCCCACTTTAAAAACTTTTTTCCCAGCCTGTATGCCAGCCTCAAATGCCGTACCCACCTCCATGACAGCAGAATGTGTTTGATCCTGTCACAGCCTTTCCCTGGGTCAGATGTGGCTCTCGGGTGCAGTACAGGGTCACATCAGCATTGCATTGTGGTGGGTGTAGGGTATTGGGCTCCGTGATTTCATTAGCTTGTGTTACAGTCTCACGATGTTGGTAGTTGGTAGGCTCTTCTCCCCTGGTGCTCTTCTCCCATGGTGCTTTTCCCCCTGCCTACTGGGTCAGAGTGTGCCCTGTTGTGTTTCCTGTTGCAGTCCATGCGGTAGTGGCCATTTTTGTAAGCCAGTTTTAGTTCCCTTTCCTGTGTTAGCCACGTTAGAGAACTTAGTTCTTACCTTGAATGTGGCTGAAAGAGGGCATTGTACAGCATTCTGCCAGCTCTGACCTACTGCTCATCTCAGTACCAGGGAGACTCGTTGCCAGTGGGGCACAACCTATGATCTGCAGTTAACTGTGAGTAAACACGGTTATTCCAATAAAGGACATTTTCGGAGAGATTAGTCTTCAGGTGTCAACTGGTGTGCCAATGTTATACAGCAGCAACAAGTCCTAGAGGCCTGCGTGTATGCAGGTCCCTGGAGCACTTTTAGTGGGTACCGCAGTGCACTTCAGCCAGGTGGCCCCAGGCCCATCCCCCCCCCACCTGTAACACTTGTACTAGTAAATGGGAGGCCTCCAAAACCGACTGTACCCACATGTAGGTGCCCCCTTCACCCCTAAGAGCTATGGTAGTGTTGTACATTTGTGGGTAGTGGGTTTTGGGGGAGGGGGTTGGGGTTGGGAGCTCAGCACCCGTGGTAAGGGAGCTATGCATGTGGGAGCTTTTTCTGAAGTCAACCACACTGACCTAGGGTGCCCAGTTGGTGTCCTGGCATATCAGGGGGCAAGAGTACTACGAATCGTGGCCCCTCCCACGACCAAATGGCTCGGATTAGCACGTTTTTGAGCTGGGTGTTTTTAGTTTCCATTATCGCTAAAAAAAACAAACGCCCAGCTCAAAAACGTCCATTTTTTCGAAAATACGGTTCGGCCCGCCCCTTCACAGACCCGTTCTCGGAGATAAACGCCCATGGAGATAGGCGTTTGCGTTCGATTATGCCCCTCAGTGTGACTTGGGAAGTCAGTGAAAGTAGAATGGTGGGGATTCCAGGAAGAAAAAAGGTAGTTGGGTTGCCTGATGGAGGGGTAACCAAGCATGTGATGTGTGTGTACAAGATCCACACCTAAATTAATCATGCGCTTTTACACCAGGTTTCAGTTGGCATAAATGATGCAAGAACGGACGCCATGTGTATTCTATAAACCACACCTAACTTTAGGCAAGGTTTAAGAACGGACACCATGTGTATTCTATAAACCACACCTAACTTTAGGCAAGGTTTATAGAATAGTATTAAGCGTGGTTTTCTTCAGCACTGATTTTTTAGGCATCATATATAGAATTCCCCATGGTGCCTAAAAAATTATTGAATTCTATATATGGTGCCTAAAAACTCAGTGCCAATTAAGTACCATCCACAAATTGGCTATTTATGACTATTTTTGCGTGGAACTCTAGTCGCCATATTTAGAATCTGAGGGATAAGTCCTGGAAGAATTGGCACCGACAAGCATTGTGATATGAAACACTTGTGTAAATCACCATCTTGGTAAGTTTTAGAATCTATTTTGAAGAATTTTGAAGTTTTGACCTATTTTGAAGAATTAATGCTGTCTTAGGTTTTGAAGTACACACTCACGAGAGCACAAAGCACATTATCTCTCTTGCTGCACCAAAAAGCAGTGCACGTACAATAAGATATGCTGGCACAGTCACTGCTATGAAGGAGAATAGTCTGGCAATAAGGGAAAACATGTAAAGACAAATCATGGCAGCCCAGCACATGATCACAAGCATATCACTACAAATGTATTTCTCATTTTCACAGAAATGGCCTGTTGAAGATGATGAGATAAAGGATTTCAATAAATCAAAATGGAGGAAATGTGATTTCACTTCCTGCTCACTTGACCTACCAAAGATGGAACTGAGCTGCTGAGCAAACAATCTCCTTGTTTACGACCATTTTCCCTCATATCTAGCCCTGAGCAGGGAATATTTTTATGTAATTCTGTTCAGGAAGAGATGTATTTGAAAAAGTACCTTCATTGTGGAGGTATACAAGGGAAACATTTTTGTTTTGCTGTTCATTACAATTTGCCTCTTTAAATTACTTTAAAAAATTTTGTTCTATTCATTTGCATATATGAAAACATTTTTGCCAGTAAAATTATATTTATGTCATAACTTGACTTTCAGGCTCATTTTCAAAAGAGAAAAACATCCAAAAAGTGACATAAGTCTGCATTTAGACATTTTTCTCTGAAGTCCATCAGAAGTGCATCTAAATCTCAAGGGGGCATGCCACAGGCATGTTTAAGGCGGGATTTGGGCATTCCTAAGACTTAGATGTTTTTCAGCCATAATGGAACAAAATAAAACCGTCCAGGATGTTTTGAGCTAGACCTGTTTTTATTACAAACTAGTAAAAAAAGGCCCGTTTCGTAAATAAATGAAACGGGCGCTAGCAAGGCTATAGAGAGAGTGAGAGTGTGTATATGTATGTGTGTCTGTGTGTGTGTGACACAGAGAAAGTGTGTGTGTGTGTCTCTGTGTGAAAGAGAGTGTGCACAGGTAGGGTGAAAATGAAGAGACAGCAGTGAAATTTTACATAGGACAGCTGAACCATTTGAGGCGTGTTTGTGTGTCTGTGTGAGAGAGTGTGTATATGTGTGTGGGTGCGTGTGAGATAGAGACAGTGTAAGTGTGTGTGTGTGCGTCTGTGTGAAAGAGAGTGTGAAAGGGTAGGGTCAAAATGAAGAGACAGCATTATAATTGTACATAGCACAGCACAAACATTTGAGGTAATTCTTGCCTTATCTCCCCTGCCGCCCCCTCCATACCCAACGATTCGTTCCTTGTCTTCCATCCTCTCTGTGTCCCGTCTGTATGTGAGAGAGAGAGAGAGAGAGAGAGGTGCTAGCAGTCCCTGTGATAGTGGCAGGTCAGTTGCTCATTATAGCTAGTTAAGAGTGAGAGTGTGTGTGTATGTGCTGGTTTTTTTCCTTCCCTCCTATGTGTGGAGAGCAGAGATCTATATAGTCCTTTTTGCGTTGCTGTTGACGTCGCGTAGCAACTGTGTGCTGCTGGTTTTCATTGTTCCGCGATGTGTCTTATGTCACGTTCCGTTGCTTAGTAACGGGTTCGCGATGCGATTGGTTGAGTGTCATTGGTCCGCCCTCGACGTCATGACGTTTGATGTGGGGGCGGGGCCAACACTCATGGTCGAATTCCTGGTTTCACCACCATGCATTTAGAACGTTGGGACTTGTGGAGGCTTCAGAATGTTGGAGGTGCATATTATATATAGAGAAAAGACACAAAAAGGTGCCCTAAATACCCAGATGGCTACTGGAGGGAATCAGGAATGACTCCCCTTATTCCCCTAGTGGTCACTAACCCCCTCCTACCCCCAATAAATGTGATGAAAATCATTACTTACCAACCTCTATGCCAGCCTCAGATGTTATACTCAGGTCCATTAGAACAGCATGCAGGTTCCTGGAGTAGTCTAGTGCTGTTTTCAGTGCACTGCAGACAGGTGGACCCAGGCTCCTACCTCCCCCTACCTGTTACACTTGTGGAGGAAACTTTGAGCCCTCCAAGCCTCACCAGAAACCCACTGTACTCGCATATAGGTGCCTCCTTCACCTGTAAGGGCTAAGGTAGTGGTGTACAGTTGGGGGTAGTGGGTTTTGGGGGGCTCAGCACACAAGATAGAGCAATGGTGAGATGTGTACCTGAGAGCAGTTTATGAAGTCCACTGCAATGCCCCCTAGGGTACCTTATTGCTGTCCTGGGATGTCAGGGGGACCAGTCTACTAAAAATGCTGGCTCCTCCTACATCTCAATGACTTGATTTTGTGTGTTTTGCAATTGGACGGGTTTTTTTTTTTTTTTTTTCGAAAATGGACCAAAAAAACCCAAATGTCCAACTCACAAAACATCCACAGTATTTTTGAAAAAAAAGACGTTTTTTTTTTTTTTTTTTACAAAATGACCTTCTTTCCTATTTGGATTTTGAACATTTTTCTGCAAAACGTCCAAAGTCGGACTTAGACGTCATATCGAAAATGTCCCTCTTTGTGAAACAGGGTTATTTAAGTGGATGAGCCCCAGTTACGTCCCAAGGAAAATTGGCTTTCAAGGCCTAATGTTTGGCCTGAAGTAAAACAGCTTGTGTGTTATGTATGGTTTGTTAGTGTGACAGTTTGGGAGCTTGCACCCTTTTGGAGAGACCTAGCTACTATGGGTAGTGTTACTCCAGTGCGCAAAGAAGAGTGCCCTTCTTTAGTTAGGATATAGAGTGAAAAGTATAGGAGACTTATTCAGGGTTGCAAAATTAACTTTATTTTCTAATCTAGAAAGCCCCAGTAATCTCCATGCACCAGTTAGGATGTTTCCAGATTATTAAACAGGAAGAAAGTCTTTTTGATTGATTTGTTTTAAAGTATGAGGCAGTAGGTTCCAAAGCTGGAAGAAAAGAACCTGAACTCCAATGTACTACTACTACAACTACTACTTGACATTTCTAGAGCGCTATTAGGGTTACGCAGTCCTGTACAATTTGACATAGAGGGACAGTCCCTGCTCAAGGAGCTTACAATCTAAGAGACAAGTGAACAGTCAGAAAGGGGCAGTCAAATTGGTGCAGTCTGGATTTACTGAACGGTAAGAGTTAGGTGCCGAACGCAGCATTGAAGAGGTGGGCTTTAAGCAAAGACTTGAAGATGGGCAGGGAGGGGGCTTGGCGTAAGGGCTCAGGAAGGTTGTTCCAAGCATAGGGTGAGGCGAGGCAGAATGAGCGGAGCCTGGAGTTGGCGGTGGTGGAGAAGGGTACTGAGAGGAGGGATTTGTCCTGTGAACGGAGGTTTCGGGTGGGAACATAAGGGGAGATGAGGGTAGAAAGATAGTGAGGGGCAGCAGACTGAGTGCATTTGTAGGTAAGAAGGAGAAGCTTGAATTGAATGCGGTATCTGATTGGAAGCCAGTGAAGTGACCTGAGGAGAGGGGTGATATGAGTATGTCGGTACTGGCGGAATATGAGATGTGCAGCAGAGTTCTGAACAGATTGAAGGGGGGATAGATGTCAAGCAAGGTGAAGAAAAGAAGCACAAAGAGAGACCAAAGTAAAGATAAGTCTGTACCTCCACATACAGCAAAGGAAAGGGCATTGAGAAGTCATTGAGTTTAGTCAAATTTACCGTTTCTAGAGACTGTTCTGGTAATCTGCACCTGAAAAACATAAAATAGATCACAAAGAATCAATTCTTAAGACACATGCTACAAAAGAAAGTTGCAGCTCTAGAGTAAAAGAACGAAAGTAAGATAATTTGGTCAGTGCTTATCTGATTGTTTCATTGTTGCTCCAGAGTGGTATTACAGTACCTGTTAAAGAAATTTGAATGGTTAGTTAAATTGTTCTACCAGAAGAAAATTTTTAATATATGTTTATACAACAAAAGAACCAATTTTGTTAACTTGGAACATCACATTTTCTATACCCCAAATTTGGGTTTAAAATAAAGAAGTAACTTATGTATATCATCTGTCTGGTTACTGGGGGCCCTTTACCTAAGCCACGTAAGCATCTATGCGTGCACAACACGTGCCAAAATGGAGTTACCGCCTGACTACCATGTGGCTCTTGCAGTAATTTCATTTCTGGCGTGTGTCCGATACATGCGTCTGAATAATATTTTTTATTTTTGGAGCACAGAACAGTGCTGGAAAATAAATACTGTACCATGGTTTTGCCACCATATTTTACAGTCCTTGCAGTTGGCATCACTTTAAGAAAAAAGTGCTTGATAAACAGTGGTTCATAACCAGAAGGCTACAGAAATGGTACTGTACCATATGAAACATCGTTGCATAGCCAGAAGGTTACAGACATGATATTGTATCAAATGAAACATTTCTGCATAACTAGAAGACTAGAGAAATGCAACTGAAAACATTGTTTGAAAAAAAAAAAAAACAGCTTTACACAACAGTAATACACTGCTGTACTGTACTGGTTTTGTCAACATTAAACTACTAAAATTATAAAAACAGTGTTTGAAAACTACGGATCTGCTTGTGAGGGGGACAAGGACTGAGAGATTTGCTCCTCCTGCACAGATGGAAATGATGAGGGTGTCAAATCAAGCAGGTCGACCTCTGGAGAGTGACAGACTTGCAGAATAAGAGTAGATGATAAAGACAGCGTCCCTGGGGGGTGGTCAACTTCTGTCTGATCGACCTCAGGTGCCTGGGTCTTGTGCCTTGTTGACTGAAAAAAACACTGTGTCAGCCTTGTCTGCTTGTCTTTCCTTCTCAAGTCCTTAATTGTTTCATTGTAAAGGGCAAATTCAGAACTTGTGAGACGTTTAAGTTTTAGACTATGCTCCAGCATAGGATCACACTCCTCCATGTTACTGAACATTTTTTTCCAGTGTTGACACCCACTTTGCTATTTTAGCAGATGTGAGAGACACGATTTTTGGAATCTCAGCTGTCTCTTCTTCATTATCACTGCCCCTGAGGCTTTCTTATTCCCTCTCATCCAGGTCTTCATTGTTGGGCTCTATTGCAGTCTCTGGCAAAATTTCCTTGATATCTTATGTCACGTCCTCGAAGCATTCTCCAGGGGTTTGTCACACAAAGAGCATGTTATTTTTCCTTATTTCTACTCATATGTTCTGCTACACATTCAAATCCACCGAAGTTCGTTACGCAGTCCAGCCAAGTTTTTTTCCAACAATTGTTTATAGTAGCCTGTGTGATGCCATCCTAGGCTATCCTAACATAGTCGATTACATTGCATATTGTCACTATCTTCCAGTAGTCTAGCATGGTGGTTTCCTCGTCAGCATCTAGAGCTTCATAGGACTTGCTGTAAAGCTCCAGCATGTAGTGGCACTGGAAAACCTTTACCATTCCATGATCAAGGGGCATGATGATGAAAGTTGTGTTGTGGGGAATGAACAGAACCTCAACGTTGGGATGTGCATTTTCTAGGTCTGCATGACAGTGTACAGCTGCATTATGCAAAATCAGCAGTACCTTAGAGTCAAGGTTCTTACTGTGGAGATACCGTTCAACTTCTGGAACAAAACAGTTGTTGAACCAATCCCAGAATATTTTGGACATCATCTAAGCTTTGCAGTTCCATCTCCAATGGACTTGCATGCAGTTGAGGGTCTTTCCTTTAGGGCATGCAGTTGAGGGTCTTTCCTTTAGGGGCACAAGGATTTAAGTTTCTGGAGGAGTAGCCTAGTGGTTAGTGCAGTGGACTTTAATCATGAGGAACTGAGTTCAATTCCCACTGCAGCTCCTTGTGACTTTGGGCAAGTGACTTAACCCTCCATTGCCCCTGGTAAAAAATAAGCGCTTGAACATATGTAAACTGCTTTGAATGTAGTTGCAAGAACCTCAGAAAGGCAGTATATCAAGTCCCATTTCGATAAGAGGGCTTGTATTTGAAACCATCTTTGGCATTGGTGCACAACAGAGTGGCATAATCTTTAAGTGCTTTGGCTGCAATTTTGGTTATAAATGTCTGTTTGCCAGCCTGTTTGTAAAACAAGCCAGTCTCATCAACATTGAAGACATGCTCTGGAACATAACCCTTTTCTTCTATCACACTTAGCAGGGATGTTTTAATTTCTTCTGAGCTTTGTTGTCGGCTAACCCTGCCTCACCACAAAGTCTTACATTTTTAAGCGCATATCACCTTTTAAATCACGCACAAGTCAGCCAGATCAAGCAGAAAAGGGTTTCATGTTTTTCTGACCCTGGGTGATGTATTTAGAAATCCTTTCTTCCTTTTATCCTCATAGCATTGCTGTCTATAATGCTTTTTTTTCATCCACCATTTGCATTATCCACTAATTTAACTGCTTTTCCATCTTTTCCATTGACTCATCACAAACCATAAATGTTGTTTTGGAACTTTCTGGTGCTTCTTCAAGAACAGACCGTTCTGTTTCTGTGAGTCTGACATCAGACTCACAGAAACAGAACGAAGCCTTGCGCCGGAAGAAGAGGACCTCGGCTGGTGGGGGTTGGGGTCCCCTGCCACCAAAGGTAGCCGACAGAGGCGGCAGGAGAAGGTTGGCGGAAGGGAGGGGGGGTCGAGAGGGTTGGCGGGGGGGGGGGGGGTCAAAGTTGGTAGTGGTGGCGGCAGGGGGGTCAAAATGGTGGTGGGGGTCGGCAACGCTGGGGGGGGGGCTAAAATGTGCCCCCTCACCTCAGGCTCTGGATCCCCCTCCCGCCAAAGTCTGGCTATGCCCCTGCACCTAAGTGTATTCTGTAGGGTATATAGAATACACCTAGTTGATAACACAGCACCTAAAACTACATGCATCCCCTAAATCTACCTGCATCCATTTACACCAACGGAAATGTGGCATAAATGCCAGCATGTAGATTTAGGCACAGTGGACCATATTCTATAACAGTGCATGTAAATTTTGGAATGACAATTTTTTCACCTATAACCAAGCCCCTATTTTGGCTGCACGCATTAGAATGTAGGTGCAGTGCTTACAGAATACGCTTAACAGGTTATGTGCATAAATTCTAATTATTGCCAATTAGTGCTCATTATTGTTTCTTAAGTGCTGTTAATAACGCTGATTAGTTTGTTAAGCCAATTGTTTTGCACGTTCTTACAGAATATGCTTGGATTTCAGCATGGATCGCTGGACACACAGAAATCCTTCCTCTTCTCCCAAGCCTGTAATACATAGGGTGACTGACTATGCACTCATTCAGCACCTGGACTAGCTTGCTACATCTTCTGTAACTTAGATCAATTCCTTATCTCTTACTTAACTATACAATGAACTTGCTTTGAGTTTAGCTAACCATCAAATTTTCCCAGCTGACTACATTGCTCCCATCAGTGGCGTAGCAAGGGGGGCTGCCACCCGGGGCGGGGCGGTTCGCCATTGCACACACCCCCCCCCCCCCCCCGGGGTGCAGCACGATAACACCCCCCTCGGTGCATCGACACCCCCCTCCCGACCCAGTGCCTATCCTCCTCCGTGCAACCAGCTCCCTACCTTTAAAAAAAATATCAGAATCCGAGGCAAGGCGCAGCGCCTCGCGCCTGCACGTAAAAGAAATGTGGACCATCTCATTGGACCTTCTCTCGCTCTGTCTGTCCCACCCTTGCGGAAATAGGAAGTTGCGTCAGCGGAGGGCGGGACAGATAGAGCGAGGGAAGGCCCTATGAGATGGTCCACATTTCTTTTACGTGCAGGCGCGAGGCGCTGCGCCTTGCCTCAGATTCTGATATTATTTTAAAGGTAGGGAGCTGGTTGCACAGAGGAGGGTAGGCACTGGATCGGGGGGGGGGGTGTCATCATGCTGCACCTGGGGGGGAGCTGGCAGGGAGCACCCCCCCTGAGCTGACACCCGGGGCGGACCGCCCCTCCCCCCCTTGCTACACCACTGGTTCCCATCATATATCTGCTCTTGGTCACTCAGCTATATGGTAAGCCATATCGCAGAAAATCTTTAGCATCATATCTATGTTAGTTGAATGCTCTAATGCATGCTTATTGGGTGTATCATTAGTATTATGCTAATATTGTAATTGAATAGCAGTGCAGTTAAATGTGTATATTTTTGATACTGTTTCATGGTAGTTTTTTTTTTAGGCTTCAATTTACTGTTTTCAAGTTTACCTCATTTATTGTATTTAATTTATTTTTGATTATTTTACCATTGTTATGCTGTTCACAAAAATTGTAAGTTTTATGTTAAACTGTACCTGCCGTACACCACCTTGGGTGAACCTCTTCATAAAGGTGGTTAATAAAGCCAAATAAATAAATAAATAAATATAGAATCTAGGATGTCAGGGCTCCCATGTTATGGATGTGCTAACAAGTTAGCATGGCGGTAATCTCGGCACACTAGCTGATTAATGCATCCATGTCCATTCACTACCCCGATACCCCTCTGAAGAATAAAAAAAGAAGGAAAATAAATATTGCACGCTTACCCCCAAATTCTATAAATGGCACTAAAGGTTGCGTGTGCATATGTGGATGTGTACTCAATTTGCATGTGCAATTTTATTGAATAACGAGCCAATTAGCACCAATAATCGGGCCCTAACAATCATTGATGCTAATTAGCGTTAATTAAAATTTACGCTTGTAATTTATGTGGCCGGATCTGCATGTAAATTTTACACGTGGATCCAAAAAGTGGGCATGACCATGGGAGGGTCATGGGCAGATCAGAGGCATTTCCACAATTTATGCACACTGTTATAGAAAGCGGATCTGTGCCTAATTTAGGCATAGGGGTTTACATCAGGGTTTCGCTGGTGAAAATGGCCATGCCTAAAAGTAGTTGCAGTTCCTGGTGCTAAGCACTATTCTTAAATTATGCCTAATTTTTGAGTGTCATGTATAGAATAGCACTAAAAGCTATTTTTAGGCACTATTTATTGAATTTAGTCCTTAGTGTGTTTAGATGGCAAAACTAGTGCAGAACGCTTTAGCGCATTCTGCGCTAGGACATTTTTGCTGCTTTAGGCCCTTTAGTTTAGTTTAGTTTAGTTTAGTTTAGTTAAAGGCCCTACAGTTACCCCTTTGTCAACCAGAGCAGGATGTCAGTTTGGTGAGTCCACATAAGTACATAAGTGTTGCCATACTGGGAAAGACCAAAGGTCCATCAAGCCCAGTATCCTGTTTCCAACA
This sequence comes from Microcaecilia unicolor, assembly GCF_901765095.1. Taxonomy (NCBI): domain Eukaryota; kingdom Metazoa; phylum Chordata; class Amphibia; order Gymnophiona; family Siphonopidae; genus Microcaecilia; species Microcaecilia unicolor. Next base: position 505,734,791 of record NC_044031.1, read on the forward strand.
GTGGCCAATCCAGGTCACAAGTACCTGGCAAGATCCCAAAACAGTGGATTTTCACCAAGTCCATCTCAATAATGGTTTACGGACTTTTCTTTTAGGAGGTTATCCAAACCTTTTTTAAACCCTGCTAATCTAACTGCTTTTATCATATTCTCTGGCAATTAACTCCATAAAACTACTTGTCCCCATTTGGTGCTCCTCCCCCTCCATCCTTGATATAGCCCTTACAGCTAGCTGTTCATAACCTCTGATCTGCTTTGTTGAGCTTCAAATATATAGGAACAGTCCTGCTCTATATCTGAAGCTCACTATGGTTTGTTTTCTTTAAAAAAAATCCTTTAGGAATATTTGGTTAAATCAGCAATTGACAGTATTTGAAATATTTTTACTATCTCATATTTCCATTGTATCTTTCAGGAAGCCATCTTGTTTGTCTTGTTTCCATGCTGTAACATCTTTCTGCTCCAAATATAATTTATTTGTATGCCATAAACTGCCATTGTATTGCTTTCTATCAAACTGGAATTTCGTTAATACCCGACTCTCATGCAGGGTCTGTTATATGTTTCTTGCTTTGTGGCACTTTAGACAACCATCTGTCCATTCCCTGTTAAGCATTTCATTTATGCAGACTAATACATTTATGTGTATCATTTCTATCTGGACTCTTTTCATCCTGCCAATTATAAGATCATCTTTGTTGAAATGAATATGATTTCCTCCTTGAGAGATAGCCCCTTGCCATGCGTCTGTAGGTTTCTTAGCTTCTGTTGTCCTTTCTTAATCATTCACTTCATAAACAATACATAAGCAGGGACCTTTTTGAAGCTCGTTTCAAATACAGCAGAATTTAGTTACTGATTGTAGAGTGCTGTATGGAAATACTCACAAGAGAAACCAGTAGTATTTATTACTAAACACATGCCACTGTGAAAAAAGTAAAAAATTATCTCAATGATTTATACATGGTGATTGTTCATTGTTTTTGTTTTTTTAATCTGGGACATGATTTTTCTATTTTTTTAAAACACAAATGTTTCATTCATGTCCACTTAGTGCAGCCATCTTCAGTTATAAAAGGACCACTTGGTATCAGAGAATCCATAGATATTTGCCTAATAATACCTTTTAAGTAATCTGTCCCTTTGTTAATGGCCTTTTTTTTAGCCAGCCATACATTATGAATAAAAATTAGCATGTAAATGAGGATGTTTTAAAACACACGCCTAGGGGTTCCAGTTTTCACCTTATTATATTTTTATAGTTTTCCATGTTAAATTATGTAAAATAGAAATAGTGGTTTAGTATTTAATGAGCTCATCCAGATCTATCAAGTCTCTCTTGCTTTTACTTAATTTTAGTTCCACAATTCATAAAGTTTTCCGCAAGTCCAAAAAATAGCTATAACTCTGAGATGTGCTGAATAAAGCTTTTCTTCTGCCATTATATATGGATCAGATTTAGCTACTGTTTTTGCAAATCTGTGCATTACTATATCAATAAGTAACTTTTTCTTGCATATATAAACAAAAAGAGACATGGATTTTTATTAATATCTTGTGATGAATATATACAAAAAGCAAACAGTTAATGTATGTTTCTAATTTTTTATAGGTGCACTGTGAGGCCGTAATGAATTCAGTGGGATTGCCTTTCCATTCAGATTATTTCCAGCATAGGAATTCTTAATTGAAGAATGTTCATTTGGGGCCATGAAAGTAAGAATGTTCATTTGTGGCCATGAAAGTTATCTCACATGTAATTCTCACTGTAAAGCTTTTCCACATAACTAGCAGTACAATCTCAGTGGCAACTGGAGCCATGAAAGGAATTAAAAAGGGCTCATTTTTAAAACAGCAAAACGTCCAAAAAGCGGCACAAAGCAGCAGATACAGTAGATGGGTTTTTTTTGTCCAAAATGTCCAAATTGCTATTTTCAAAACCCGTATGTAAGATACATGGGCAGTGCATCCAAATCACAAAGAGGCTTGTTGGGGCGGGATTTGGGCATTCCCAAAACCTGGATGTCTTTCTGCCATAATGGAACAAAGCAAAATGTCCAGGGCTAAAAGTCAGATGTTTTGGTCTAGACCTGTTTCAATCACGACTAAGTCACAAAGAGGTGCCCTAAATGGCTAGATGACTACTGGAGGGATTAACACAACAGGCAAAAGTAGAGGCTGACAAAGGATGAATCACCACTGAAGATGTGAATCCAACAGTCTTTATTTTGAAATTAAAAAGAAGAACCCGACACGGGCCATGTTTCGATGCACACAGACATCTGCATCAGGAGTCAAACTGTCAATTCCAGAGCAGTGCTCAAAGCCACAGTCCTGCTGTAGTCTAAAACTGTAGACTGTACTCAAATACTGTTGCAATCAAGGCAAGCTAACAGGCGTCTTTAAAATGACTGTAGAAGCTGAATCACCTGTGTGCGTCGAAATACGGCCCGTGTCGGGTTCTTCTTTTTAATTTCAAAATAAAGACTGTTGGATTCACATCTTCAGTGGTGATTCGTCCGTTGTCAGCCTCTACTTTTGCCTGTTGTGCTTTCTTGTCGTAGAGGTTTTTTCCTGTTTTACTTTGGTACTGGAGGGATTAAGGCATGACCCCCCCCCCTTTACTGCCCAAAGGTCACTGACCCCTTCCCACCCCCCAAAAGATATGAAAGAAACAGTATATACCAGCCTCTATGACAGCTTCAGATTCTATGGCCAGTCCTACTAGAGCAGAAAGCAGGTCCCTGCAGTAGCCTAGTGGTCGTTGCAGTGCACTGTAGAATAGGGGACCCAGGCTCATACCCCACTCTGTTAAACTTGTGGTTGAAAGTGTGAGCCCTCCAAAACCCACCAAAAACCTACTGTACTCACATATAGGTGGCATCTGCAAACATAAGGACTATTACAGTGGTGTACAGTTGGTAGAGTAGATTTTTGGAGGCTCATCATACAATATAAGGGGGTAATGGTGAGATATGTACCTGGGACCTTTTATATGAAGTCCACTGCAGCCCCCACCCCAAAGGAGCCCCACTGCTCTACTGGGATGTCTGTATGACCAGTCTACTAAGAATGCTGCCTCCCCCATACATCCCAATGTCTTGTTTTTGTTCATTTTCCACTTGGACACCTTTTTTTTTTTTAATGGCTGCAAAATAAAAACACACTGAACACAACACATCTACAAAACATCTATCAAATGGCCATTTTTAAAACAAAAAGGCATTTTTCTGGTTCAAAAATTGCCACTTGATTTTTACCATGTGAGCACTTACTGTCACCCATTTTGTAGGCAGTAAGGGCACTAATCTGTTTATGCATGGTAATGTAGCTGCACTAACTAAATAGTGCAGGAACACCCACTTGCCACCCTTGGACACACCTCCTCAAAAAACAAATTTATAATATTTTTTGGTGCACAGTTAGTGTGTGATAATTTGGCAGTTATCACAGGACACCTAAGTGCATCCCAGGGGCATAGCCAGACTTCGGCAGGAGGGGGGTCCAAAGCCCAAGGTGAGGGGGCACATTTTAGCCCCCCTACGCTGCCGCTGACCCCCCCCCACCACCAACTTTGACCCCCCCCCCCCCGCTGACGACCCTCTCGACCCCCTGTCCTGCCGCCAACGCTCCCCCGCCGCCGTCGCCTACATTTACTGGCAGGGAACCTCAATCCCCACCTGCCGAGGTCCTCTTCTTCCAGTGCAAGGCTTCATTCTGTTTCTGTGAGTCTGACGTCCTGCACATTCATGCAGGATGTCAAACTCACAGAAACAGAACGAAGCCTTGCGCCGGAAAAAGAGGACCTCGGCTGGTGGGGACTGGAGTCCCCCACCAGCAAAGGTAGGTGGCGGGGGAGGGTTGGCAGTGGGAGGGGGGTCGAGAGGGTCATCGGCAGGGGGGTCCAGGACCAAATCTATGGGGGCCCAGGCCCCCGTGGCCCCAGGTGGCTATGTCACTGGTGCATCCCATGAGATTAAAATTTAGGCTGCATTAGGCACCCGTTAGTGCCTAAGGTAGCTTAGTTAAAGGACCCCTTCGCTTTTTAGCTGTTTAATGTAGCTTTTACAACATGCTAAAAGTGAGTATGACAGCCGACTGCAGCAATTTAGCATGTGGTGGCTACAGCACTGAACCATGCAAAAAATGACATTTTGGGAGTGGAGAATGAACAGATTGTGCCTTTCAGTTAACGTGGCGATCATTAATGCACATTGGGTCCCTTTTACTAAACTGCTTTAAGTACTAACAGCTGCTTACATCAGGAAAAAAGGCTTAATGCAAAATGTGCTGAAGCGTTTTATAGTAACTTGCCTATCATCATGCGCTAATCACTTGCTACTGAAGTTTTAAAAAATTTTTCGGGAGGGAGCATGTCATCGCCAGGAGCAGGTGTGGAAGTGTTATCCAGTTAGTATGCGCTAAATGAATAATGCTGACTTAACCAAGAGCACTTAGTACCATCTAAACAGAAGGCAGTAAGGGCCCCTTTTACAAAGCTGCGGTAAAAGGTAGGTCTTTCTTTTTTTAAAAGAAATGGCTATGCGGTAAGTGAAGCACTTGCCATGCAGCCATTTCGTGGGGTATGCACTTACTGTCACCCATTGAGCTGGCAGTAAGTGCTCCCGCTATAACCCAGTGGCATACCTACCTTTGCTAGCAGGGGACCCCAACCCCCGCCAGCCGAGGTCCTCTTCTTCTGGCGCAAGGCTTTGTTCTGTTTCTGAGTCTGACATCCTGCATGTATGTCCCTTGCCAGCAAAGGTAGGCGATGGAGACGGCGGGTTGGCGGCGGGAGGGAGGTTGAGAGGGTCGTCGGCAGGGGAGAGTCAAAGTTGTTGTTGGTGGTGGCGGCAGCAGCAGGGGGGGGTCGACAATGCCGGAGGGGGCGGTGGTGCCGGGGGGGGGGGGCTAAAATGTGCCCCCTCACCTCGGGCTCTGGACCCTCCTCCTGCCGAAGTCTGGCTACTCCCCTGTTGTAACCCAATAGTAACTAGGCAGCATGCGGCACTGCCGGTTTACCACCGGGTACACACCAGAACTACAAAAATAAATAAATATTTTTGCAGCACTGGAAATAGTGAGCACAGGGGGAGGGAACTACCAGCAGGCTATTGCAGTAGCCTGGTGAAACTTTCCTTTTAGCGATCAGTAAGCCTGCGTTTGGCTTACCGCTGCTTTGTAAAAGGGCCCCTAATTGCTCCCAAGTTAATTCATTTGCAAGTCCCACAGGCTAATAAAAAAAATTACCACAGGACCTGCAAAAATATATATATTTTTAATGGCCTCAATACTGTTGTATTAAAAAATGGGTTTAGCACAAGGGAAAGTCCTGCGTTAGTATACATTAAGCCCAGATTCTGCCGTGGCTTAATAAAAGAGCCCCATTAACTGTTAATGTGGCAGATAATGTAAAGCAGTTATTGTCACCTCAACCAGTATAGCTCACATCACCTATTATCTGCTCTGTCATTAACATGTGATAGTGACTTTTCTATGTGGTAATGGTACTATTCCCTGTATGCTGAGTGAGAATCCTTCAAATATATTGCTGCCAGTGGAGGGCGGTATTTCAATACTGTGTTTTCAATTGGTAAAGACAGGCAGGTTCCCTGGAGTCCTGTAGAGTAGGCCTGTCCCTCACAATTGAAAGTGTGCTACAGCAATAATACTGACAGGCTATAGGTGGAGGACCCCTGCTCAGTTTAGAAGGAAGACTGGGTAGCCCTTCCCCAAAAAGTGTGAATGCCTATAACAGTTAACTCAGAGGTCTAACAGTTTCTGCACATTAATTTTGGCTATTGTGTGGTAACTACAAAAGCTTAGCATGCTTTAGTAAATGGCTATGCCCTACTTACAAATTTGGTGCACGGCCATTTATTGCTGGATCCCTTATCATTTTCTACTTAGGAGGCAGTGAGGGCTCCGACTGTTTATAATTAGGATCTGCCTCACCCATTTGCACAGCGGAAGCCATGGGCTCTCTGTACTATCCTAGAGAGAACTACAAATCCCCTTTAGATACTTAATTACCCCAACCCTGAATCTGCTCATGACAGGCTTACACCGTTAGGCAGTATGGACCCTTGTAATTAGAAAGGAACCCAGTATGTAGTAGATATAATAAGATAATTTATTACAATCTTACCAATGGTAATACAGGTAGGTTAAGCATTCACATAATGGAACCGCATATCATGGTACGTCCTCTCTCTCTAGCCTTCTGGAGTCTTCCTTCTCTGGTCTTCTTCTCCTCTCGTCTCCTCTAATACTCCTCAAACTGCTATTATATACAATTTTGGCCCTATTCATTTCAATGGACCCCAGTCTTTCTCAACAGGGCTCTTGGTTCTTATCAGTTGATCAGAATGACTTCACATACTATCAAGCTCTAAGTATAAACAAGATATGCTCAGAGCGCATCTTATTAGATGACTTTGCATTTTCCCCAAACTTTCCCTAGCCCTCCCTTTGGATGTTCTCACCCGGGGTGCAGCTGACCCAGCACTATCTCTACATAACCATAGCAACTCTTGCTCATGACGTCTTGCAGGTGCCAGTCTTAGGATTGTTTATAGAGTAGATTGCCCCCACCCTTGCCAGTTCTCAATTACCTCATTTTAGCACTTGCCACAGTGAAATGTAACTGTGTCAAAGGTGATCTCTGATTTTTACAAGCTAGCTCTCTTTTATATCAGAGATGATTCTGATTTTAAGAAGTCTAGCTCTTATTATGAGCCATTGGCCTGTATTTTACTGAGAGCAAGGGCTAGCATAACTCTTCATTCCCCTCTTGCCAGGCCCCTCAGAGGGGGCTGGCACACATGACTACTAGTGGGTGTGGCTGTCCTTTCCAGAGGGCTCTTAGAGTTCTGTGGGGGGGAATGTATAGGGTTGAGGTGACAGGGGTGCTTTGGCACAATAAGGGACAAGGCCATAGCAAGAGTCAGTATGTGGATATATAATTATATGCTGGATAAAATGCAGCATTAGGTTTCCCCTTTTATCATAACCAAGGGGCCTAACTATCTTAGAACCACCCCTCTAGGGCAGAGTTAGACTTGGAAACATGTGAAGTCAACCAAATCTAGGTACCATACAATGAAATCAATAAGGTCACGTGCATATGATTGTGATTGATTAATATATCATGATTACAAAGCTGATGTTGGGAGGCGGGGGAAAGAAAATTTTCAATCAAAGTTTATCATTAGTCAAACTTTGAATGTGTAAATATAGCTAAAGCTGGTGTTTAAGAGGGCAGAAATATTTCATTTTAGCATTGAAAAAGGATTAATATTGGCCAAATAATGAATAACTACTGCAAACTCAGGAGCATTATAATTACAAGTATTGCAAAGGCTAAACTATGGGTGTCATAGGCCTTCATTATATATGAAGGGCCTGCTGCTTAACCTGCAGTAGTCTTATAATTATGGGCAGGATAATAGTTTTGTAATTATGAGCAAGATAATAGTTTTGTCATTATCTTACTGCTAGGTGTAATGGATCTAGATCATATATGAAGGCATTGTTGAGTTATAGTGTTTTTGGAACATACATAGGAACATAATCTTCTTGTTCCTTTATGCAGAATATGGAGCAAATATGTGTTAAAGAAATGAATTGATTTGCCTCACTTTCTCTTGATGAGTAAGAAATCATCAACAGTAGTAGTTACCATTTAAGGTCCAGTGATGAAAGGTACAACAGTCTAAAAATGGAGAGAAAGCAATCTAAACCTGTCCATAAAATTTAGCAAAATGTAACAAACTAGAAAGAAACATATGATAGTTCAATTAAACAGCATAAGCAGAATAAATATCTTCCTTAATAAAAGAGGTGTACTTGCGTTACAGGCAATAAGAATAAAATAAGTAAAATAAATAGCAGTGGTCCTACATTTATGGTGGAAATGTAGTGGTAATCGGGCAGCACACAGCGCTAGCCAATTACCGCCAGGCATGTCTTTTCCATGCTCACCGGTGCTAGAAAATAAAAGTTAGTTTCTAGCACTAGAAACTGTGCGGTACAACCATAACTCCTGGGAGAGCTACCCCAGCGGTAGACCTACCGCTGATTGGTAAAGGAGCCTCTTAAAATGGTGAAAAATTGAGCTAAATATTGGTGCTTACATGGTTTTTAAAATATATTTTAATTGGAAAAGCAGTGAAAATTTCTGCTTCTATGCCTGTGACTAATCTTAGTCCTGAGTAAATAAAATATGGGATTTATTCCAAAAGGACTTTTCACTGAATAAGAAAATCTTTATTAAATAAGACTAATGAGCTGATTGCAAGTTTTTGAACTAGAAAAGTTATAATTGAATAATTCACCAATTTATGCCTTTTGAACAAATAATAATGTGCTGCATGATGAGAAAGAGATTGAAATAGGGTTAAGAGAATCATGCCTGATACCAAATTGAAGATTAGGGCTCCTATTTTGGAAACTCTGTTCGCAATTTATACATGGAAATACTGGCATCTACATACATCAAATAGCATTTGTAACCTGTTTTGACTTGTTACACAAATTAAGCAGTATATCAAGTTTTTAATAGATGATAAATGATATGTGAAACCCGATTTTTGATAGTCACCATTTACATGTGCGTAACTGCACTACATGAAGAAAGAAAGAGATAGGGCTTGAGGATGTAATGGGGCAATTTGACAAATTGAAGAATAGCAAATCTCCTGGACCAGATGATATTCATCCCAGAATTGAAAAATGAACATGTGGATCTATTGTTGGTAATATGTAACTTATCTTTAAAATCGAGTGTGGTACTGAAAGATTGGAGGATGGACAGTGTAATGCCGATTTTTTAAAAAAGCCTCCAGAGGGAGATCCAGGAAATTATAGACCAGTGAGCCTGATGTCAGTGCCGGGCAAAATGGTAGAGATTATTATAAAGAACAAAATTACAGAGCATATTCAAAAGCATGGATTAATGAGACAAAGCCAAGATGGATTTAACGAAGGGAAATCTTGCTTCACCAATCTATTACATTTCTTTGAAGGGGTGAACAAACATGTGGTTAAAGGTGAACCAGTCAATATTATGTATCTGGATTTTCAAAAGACATTTGACAAAGTACCTCATGAAAGACTCCAGAGGAAATTGGAAAGTTTTGGGATTGGAGGTGCTGTCCTATTGTGGATTAAAAACTGGTTAAAAGTTAGAAAACAGAGTAGGGTTAAATGGTCAGTATTCTCAATGAAGAAGGGTAGATAATGGGGTTCCCCAGATGTCTGTGTTGGGATCGCTGCTTTTTAACATATTTATAAATAGAGATGGGAGTAACTAGTGAGGTAATTAAATTTGCCGACAACACAAAGTTATTCAAAGTTGTTAAATCGCAAGAGGATTGTGAAAAATTTCAAGAGAACCTTTTGAGACTAGAAGACTGGGCATCTAAATGGCAGATGACATTTAATGTGAGCAAGTGCAAAGAGATGCATGTGGGAAAGAGAATTATAGCGACATAATGCAAGGTTCCATGTTAGGAGTCATCGATCAGGAAAGGGATCTAGACGTCATCATTGATATTACTTTGAAACCCTCTGCTCAGTGTGCTGCAGCAGCTAAGAAAGCAAATAGAATGTTAGGTATTATTAGGAATGGAATGGAAAACAAAAATGAAGATGTTATAATGCCTTTGTATCATTCCATTGTGCGACCGCATCTCAAATATTGTGTTCAGTTCTGGTCACCGTATCTCAAAAAAGATATAGTGGAATTAGAAAAGGTACAGAGAAGGGCAACAAAAATGATAAAGGGAATGGGACAACTTTCCTATGAGGAAAGGCTAAAGCGGCTAGGGCTTTTCAGCTTGGAGAAAAGATGGCTAAGGAGAGATATGATAAAGGTCCATAAAATAATGAGTGGAGTGAAATGGGTAGACCTGAATTGCTTGTTTACTCTTTACAAAAATATTAGGACTAGGGGGCATGAAATGAAGCTACGAAGTAGTAAATTTAAAACGAATTAGAGAACATTTTTCTTCACTCAACGTGTAATTAAACTCTGGAATTTGTTGCCAAAGAATGTGGTAAAAGCAGTTAGCTTTGCGGGGTTTAAAAAAAGGTTTGGATGGCTATGTAAAGGAAAAGTCCATAGACCATTATTAAAACGGAGTTGGGGAAAATCCAGTGCTTATTTCTAGGATAAGCAGCATAAAATGTATTGTACTTTTTGGGGATCTTGCCAGGTACTTGTGACCTGGATTGGCCACTGTTGGAAACAGGATGCTGGGCCTGACGGACTTTCAGTCTGTCACAGTAAGGCAATGCTTATGTACTAATGTACTTAAGTAGAGTTTGCGCTGAACCAAAATCTACATGCCCATTCCCCATTTCAGAAAGGGAATGCATTGTATGTTCAGATATTAGATCTATTAGATTTCATCCTTACTACTTACAATTCCAAAAATTGCTAAAAAAAATCATTTCTTCATCAGTTTATTCCAGAATTCATTACATTAGTTAATATAACAATAATCGGTTTGATAATCTTGTCTCTTTTCTGTATTGCAAATCTATCAATATGTAGTTTATTTGCTAATCTGTTACTTTCAGCCACTTTATCGTATTACTTCACTATTGTTGAAATTCAAACTCTGGGCCCTATTAACTAAACCACGCTGTAGGATGCTAGCATTTTTAGCGCATGCTAAATATTAGCACGCGCTATCACTAGATACACCCACATATTCTTATGCATGTCTCTAGCATTAGCGTGTGCTAAAAAAATGCTAAAGCATCTTAGTAAACAGGGCCCTCTCTATTTTTTTTATCTAAACTGTAAGCCACATTGAACTCGAGCTTGCTGTTAGGATAATGTGGGATATAAATGTCATAAATAAATAAATATTTCAACCCTGGGATTTATGCCACTCCTTTGCACACAGGGTTTTAAAAAGTGCTCATTTGGACAAGCTCTTTACAGGTGGCTTTAAGAGAGCTTTCCCCTTACTTTCTACTGCTTATTTCCCTCTTCAAAATTAAAATGAAGAAAGATTTCAGTCCCTGCACTATTTAGTGGCATGCATATGTGTAGGTTTACAAAATGTCAGGCACACGTGTGTAATTTACTTGTGTAAATTGCAGTTATACCAACTTACATGTCAGTACTTACATGAGTAATTCAGTGTTACTTCATTTCATCATGTCTCTTCTGCTACAGGGGCTGAAAAATACATGTGCAGTTCTGCAGGTGTTTTAAAAATGGGTCTATGATGGCAGATCCTTTTCTAAAATATCACTGGAACTGTACACAACCTAAACTAGATGTATTTGATGTTAATATTCTGTTTAAAAAGTAGCTGTAGATCATTCAATTTCAAACTTAATCTGATAATATTTTTTCCAAAATTCTGGATTTACTTGGATTGGTTCAAAGAATATACAGTGCAATGTCAGTTTTTGCACTGCCCCTATTGTTGCAAAACCAGTGAAAATGTTCATATACTTTCACTTTCAAATTGTCTAAGGAAACAGTAGCCACTGTTCTGTCCCCACTGTATGGGACAGTTTGTGACAGATTACATATCTGTATGTTTGTTAAACTATGTATATGACACCACCCACCACCCCTTCATTTCTGTGGGCCTCTGTGATTAGCCCTTATGAACACCTGTCTATTGCTCTCAATGCCTTTTGGAGCTTTGTATTACTGCTTGCCTTCGGGGCATGCTGGGAGGAGCAGAATTCCTCTCTCCTTCCCATTGCTCTCTGAAGGATAAATTGAGAGAGAGATAGAAGCTGCACTTAGGTCTTAGATCCAACATGTAGAGGACTTGAACTCTCCATGTTGAGGCAGTAAACTGCTGTTTGTTCTTTCCTCTCAGGGTAGAAAGCTATAATGATTTTTTACCTGTGCTGCTGCTGCTGCTGCTCTACTGTCAAGGCTGTTTGCTGTTGCTGTAGTCATTGTTAGTGCTATGTTTCAGTATCTTATTTTTTTCCAGCCACTGACAGTTCTTCCTTCTCTCTGGGAGAGGGGCTAATCACAGGCACAGACTCACCCTGTATGTACAGACTCCCTAATCCCACTTGACTTAACTCAGTGAATGATTTCTTCCATCTTGTGATCAACTGGATTAAATAAAGAATTGGATTAAAAGATTGTTGTTTCCTCTTGTTAGTAGCAGCCCCAGGTTAAGTCTGTGAATAGACTCAGTATTTAGCACTGAGTTGTGGTCATAAGAGTAAAAAATCACTTCTTCATTACTGTGTTATGAGAGGATTCTTCCTGTGACAGCCTCAGTGACAGAACCAGAGTATTCCCAAGTTGTTATATTTTGGCCCTACTCTAACAGATGTTCCTAAATCTATTACCTTAAGAACTGGAAAACAATTGAGTTATGAGACCTTTTCAAGGGTTCTCGGATTTATGCTAGACTCTCAGTTGACTATGGACTGTCAGATAAATAATTTGAGTTAAAAAATCTTTAAATTGCATCAATCGAGGGCTGTTCAATCCCTTTTCTTTCTGGGAAAACTTTCACTTATTAGTTCAAACTATAATTTTATCTCAAATAGATTATCTATCACGGATTCAGGGAAAAATGTGAGCTCTTGGGCCGCTGCTGACGAATGGTAGTGTCAGGCGAACCTTCCCTCCAGGACTGGACTAAACAGGCAGGACTGGAATAGACTAGAAGTGCAAGAAGTACACGGGCAGGAACGGGGTACACAGGAACTGAGCTTCACAAGGCAGGACTGGAACAAACTAGAAGTGCAAGAAGTATACAGACTGGAACGGGGTATACTAGAACAGAGCCAAGTAAAGCTAGAGGAAGGGCATTCAAATGGGCTGCAAGACTGAACTGGAACCCATGCACACCAGAGCCCTCTCATACGGGCTGCAAGGCCAAACTGGAACCCATGCACAATGGCAGAAGGAAAAAGAAAAGGAACGTACACATAGACAGAAGCAGACTAGGCAGAACTCTAGGCAAGACAGACTAGGCAGAGCACTAGGCAAGGCAGAGTAGGCAGAACTCTAAGGCAGACTAGGCAGAACACTAGGCAAGGCAGATTAGGCAGAACACAAGACTGGGCCACATGGCCACAAAGGTAGAGGGAAGTCACACAGCCACTCAGATTCAAACAACAGACCAAATAGGCAATAACCAAAACAGAAGTGCTAACCCTAACACACAGACAAACAGATAAGAACCAAGGCAGAAGTGCACACAGGCACACTAGCTAGGAAACAAGACAGAAGTGCTACTCAAGCACACTGACAAACCTGGACACCATTGGCGTTGCAAAGACCCTGAATGAATGTCTCCATCTTCCTTATGAGGGCCTTCACTGATGATGTCACAACTACAGGAAATAGGCTTGAAACACACAGAATACCAGAGTGAGGCTTGAAGCCCACAGAACATCAAAGTGAGGCTTGAAACATAGAATACCAGGGTGAGGCTTCAAACACAGAAAGAGTGGTAGCAGAGGCAACAATGCAAGGAAAATACAGACAAGCCACCTTTGAAGCTGACCACCGGTAGACAAGGTAAGACTGAATGTGGGGTCACGACCACAGTCGTGACATTATCATAGTGCTTTATATGCAGGAATACATCAAAAATGTTTAAATAAGCTTCAACTTTGGCAGAATACTGCAGCAAACTTGATATATAAATGTAAGAAATTTGATTGGACTTCCCCATTGCTAATAGATCTGCTTTGGTTATCTGTCTGTGCTCATACAGAATTTAAAATGACGCCTTGTGTTTAAAATCATTAAGAGTTGCTGTCTCTATGCTCATCTTCAGTTGTTAACTATTCATTCTTTTCGGTTTGCATCTCGTTTTACTTCTTTATTAAAGACTGGCCTTTCCTACTGTTAAAAATGTTCAGCTTAAGCGTTTTCATGATAGTTTTTTTTACTATCAATCTAATATGTTATGGAATTCGATACCCGTCCAAATTTGAACATTATTTAATTATGAAGTCCTACCTTTTAAGTAAACATTGCTACTTAAGAATATAAGAGTAGCTATATTGGGTCAGACCAATGGTTCATCTGGCCTAGTATCCTGTTTTCCAAACAGTGGCCAAGCCAGGTCACAAGTACCTGGCAGAAATCCAATTAGCAGCAATATTCAATGCTACCAATCCCGGGGCAAGCAGTAGCTTCTCCCATGTCTGTCTAAATAGCAGTCTATGGACTTTTCCTCTGTGAATTTGTCAAAACCTTTTTAAAACCCAGATATGCTAACCGCTATAACTATATTCTCAGGGATCTGTCCTGGGACCTCTTCTTTTCTCCATCTATACTTCTTCCCTTGGTACTCTGATCTCATCCCATGGTTTTCAGTATCACCTTTACGCTGATGACTCCCAGATCTACCTCTCCACATCAGAAATCTCAGCCGAAATCCAGGCCAAAGTATCAGCCTGGCTGTCTGACATTGCTGCCTGGATGTCTCAGCGCCATCTAAAACTAAACATGACCAAGACTGAGCTTCTTATCTTTCCCCTTAAACCAACCTCTCCTCCTCTCCCATTCTCTATTTCTGTGGATAGCACTCTCATCCTTCCTGTCTCATCAGCTCGTAACCTTGGGGTCATCTTTGACCCTCTCCCTCTCCTGCTCTGCACATATTCAGCAGACTGCTAAAACCTGTCATTTCTCTCTCTATAATATCAGCAAAATTCGCCCTTTCCTTTCTGAGCACACTACCAGAACCCTCATGCACACTCTCATCACCTCTCGCTTAGACTATTGCAGCTTGCTTCTCACAGGTCTCCCACTTAGCCATCTCTCTCCTCTTCAATCTGTTCAAAATTCTGCTGCACGACTAATATTCCGCCAGTGTCGTTATGCTCATATTAGTCCTCTCCTCAAGTCACTTCACTGGCTTCCTATCCATTTCCACATACAGTTCAAACTCCTCTTATTGACCTATAAGCGCATTCACTCTGCAGCTCCTCAGTACCTCTCCGCTCTCATCTCTCCCTACATTGCTCCCCGGGAACTCCGTTCACTGGGTAAATCTCTCTTATCTGCACCCTTCTCCTCCACTGATAACTCCAGACTCCATTCCTTTTATCTTGCTGCATCTTATGCCTGGAATAGATTTCCTGAGCCGGTACGTCAAGCTCCATCTCTGGCCGTCTTCAAATCTAAGCTAAAAGTCCACCTTTTTTATTCTGCTTTTAAGTCCTAACCCTTATTCACTTGTTCAGAACCCTTATGTTATCATCCTCACTTTAATATTCCCTTATCTCTTGTTTGTCTGTCCTAATTAGATTGTAAGCTCTATCGAGCAGGGACTGTCTCTTCATGTTCAAGTGTACAGCGCTGCGTACGTCTAGTAGCGCTATAGAAATGATTAGTAGTAGTATATCCTCCAGCAATGAGTTTCAGAGCTTAACAATTCATTGAGTGAAAAAATATTTCCATTTGCTTTAGAAGTATGTCCATGTAACTTCCTCGAGTGTCCCCTAGTCTTTGTACTTTTGGAATGAGTAAAAAATCGATTTACTTCTACTCGTTCTACACCACTCAGGATTTTATAGACCTCAATTATATCTCCCCTAATCCGACTCTTTTCCAAGCTGAAGAGCCCTAACCTCTTTAGCCTTTCCTCATATGAGAGGAGTTCCATCTCCTTTATCATTTTGGTTGCTCTTCTTTGAACCTTTTCTAATTCTGCTATATCTTTTTTGAGATACGGAGACCAGAACTGAAAGCAATACTCAAGGTGCAGTCGCACCATGGAGCGCTACAAAAGGCATTATAGTATTTTCAGTCTTATTCACCATCCTAATAATTCTTAGCATCCTGTTTACTTTTTTGGCTGCTGCCACACACAGAGCAGAAAATTTCAGCATATTATCTACAACAACACCTAGATCTTTTTCTTGAGCGCTAACCCCCAAAGGGGACCCTAGGATCAGGTAACTATGATTCGGATTATTCTTTCCAATGTGCATCACCTTGCATTTGTCCACATTAAATTTCATCTGCCATTTGGATGCCCAGTCTTCCAATTTTCTAAAGTCTTCCTGCAGTATTTCACAGTCTGCATGTGTTTTAACAACCTTGAATAGTTTTGTATCATCTGCAAATTTAATCACTTCATTCGTCGTTCCAATTTCCATATCATTTATAAATATATTAAATAACACTGCTCCCAATACAGATCCCTATGGCACTCCACTGTTCACCCTCCTCCATTGAGAGAAATGACCATTTAACTCTACCCTCTGTTTTCTGTCCAATAACCAATTCCTAATCCACACCAGAATCTTGCCTCCTATCCCATGACTCTTTAATTTTCTCAGGAGTCTCTCATGAGGAACTTTATCAAAAGCTTTCTGAAAACCTAGATACACTACATTAACAGGCTCACCTTTATCCACATGTTTATTCATGCCTTCATAGAAATGCAGCAAATTGGTGAGGGAAGTCTTCCCTTGGCTGAACCCATACTGATTCTGACCCATTAAACCATGTTTGTCTACATGTTTTTAAAATTTTATTCTTTATAATAGTTTCTACTATTTTACCCGACACCAACATCAGGCTTTACCAGTCTGTAATTTCCTGGATCACCCCTAGAACCCTTTTTAAAAATTGGTGTCACGTTGGCCACCTTCCAGTCTTCAGGTACTACAGATGATTTTAATGACAGGTTACATATTACTAACAGCAGATCAGCAATTTCAAGCTTGAGTTTTTTGAAAACCCTTGGATATATGCCATCTGGTCCAGGTGATTTACTGCTGTTTAATTTGTCTTCCAGATTCACTGAGATTTCTTTCAGTTCCTCCACATCTTCATCCTTGAAAACCATTTCCGGTGCAGGCAGATCGCTTACATCTTCTCCCATACAGATAGAAGCAAAGAATTCATTCAGTTTCCCTGCTATGGCCTTGTCCTCCCTGAGCGTCCCCTTTGCTTCTTCATGATATAACGGTCCCACAGATTCCGTTGCAGGCTTTGTGCTTCTGATGTACCTGAAAAGGTTGTTACTGTGAGTTTTAACTCTGCGGAAACTTTTTCTTCATATTGTCTTTTAGCCTTCTTCATTATTGCTTTGCATCTGACTTGCCAGTGATTATGTTGCTTCTTATATTCTTCATTTGGATCCTTTTTCCATTCTTTGAAGGACATTCACTGTAATAGCCTCTTTTACTTCACTTTTTAACCATGATGGCTGTCAATTTTTCTTCTTTCCACCTTTGCAAATACGTGGAATGCATCTAGTTTGGGTTTCCAAGATGGTGTTTTTGAATAAAAAACATGCCTGATGTGGAGGGGCATAATCGAACGGAAACGCCTATCTCCATGGGCGTTTATCTCCGAGAACGGGTCCGTGAAGGGGCGGGCCGAACCGGAATTTTGAAAAAATGGACGTTTTTGAGCTGGGCATTTGTTTTTTTTAGTGATAATGGAAACTAAAAACGCCCAGCTCAAAAACGTCCTAATCCGAGCCATTTGGTCGTGGGAGGGGCCAGGATTCGTAGTACACTGGCCCCCCCTGATATGCCAGGACACCAACTGGGCACCCTAGGTCAGTGCAGTGGACTTCAGAAAAAGCTCCCACATGCATAGCTCCCTTACCACGGGTGCTGAGCTCCCAACCCCCTCCTCCAAAACCCACTACCCACAAATGTACAACACTACCATAGCTCTTAGGGGTGAAGGGGGCACATACATGTGGGTACAGTGGGTTTTGTAGGCCTCCCATTTACCAGCAAAAGTGTTACAGGTGGGGGGGGATGGGCCTGGGGCCACCTAGCTGAAGTGCACTGCGGTACCCACTAAAAGTGCTCCAGGGACCTGCATACACGCAGGCCTCTAGGACTGGTTGCTGTTATATAACATTGGCACACCAGTTGACACCTGAAGACTAATCTCTCTGAAAACGTCCTTTATTGGAATAACCGCGTTTACTCACAGTTAACTGCAGATCAGAGGTTGTGCCCCACTGGCAACGAGTCTCCCTGGTACTGAGATTAGCAGTAGGTCAGAGCTGGCAGAATGCTGTACAATGCCCTCTTTCAGCCACATTCAAGGGAAGAACTAAGTTGTCCAGCGTGGCTAACACAGGAAAGGGAACTAAAACTGGCTTACAAAAATGGCCACTACCACATGGACTACAACAGGAAACACAACAGGGCACACTCTGACCCAGTAGGCAGGGGGAAAAGCACCATGGGAGAAGAGCCTACCAACTACCAACATCGTGAGACTGTAACACAAGCTAATGAAATCACGGAGTCCAACACCCTACACCCACCACAATGCAATGCTGATGTGACCCTGTACTGCACCCGAGAGCCACATCTGACCCAGGGAAAGGCTGTGACAGGATCGAACACATTCTGCTGTCATGGAGGTGGGTACGGCATTTGAGGCTGGCATAGAGGCTGAAAAAAGGTTTGTAAAGTGGGGGGCTTTTTGGTGGGAGGGGGTTAGTGACCACTGGAGGAATCCGGGGAGGTCATCCCTGATTCCCTCCAGTGGTCATCTGGGCAGTTGGAGCACTTTTTTGGGACTTGTTCATGAAAAAAAAGGGTCCAAAAAAGTGACCCAAAATCGCGGTCAAAACGCCTTTGTTTTCTCGATTATCAGCTAAAGATGCCCATCTCTCCTTGGCTGATAACCACGCCTCAGTTCCGCCTCCACCACGCCTCCGACACGCCCCCGTCAACTTTATTCGTTTCCGCGACGGAGTGCAGTTGGAAACGCTCAAAATCAGCTTTCGATTATACCGATTTGGGCGCCTTTGCGAGACAAACGTCTATCTCCCAATTTAGGTCGCACTATAGGCGTTTTTCTCTTTCGAAAATAAGCTGGTTAGTGTCCTAACCTTAGCAGCCAATTCTTTTAGTTTCTTTTAAAGTGTTTTCCTCATTTTACTATAGTCACCCTTTACAAAATTAAATGCAGCTATAGTAGATTTCCTTTGCTAACAGCAAGGAAATTAGAGGCTTTGGAGAATGCTCAGAGGTATGAAATTTTGCATTTTTAAAAATTTTTCCAAGACACCTGATTGTATACTCTGTCCAAAAAAAATACTAGGACTAGAGAAAGGGGACTTGATATACTGCCTTTTGGTGGTTGTTGCAACTACATTCAAAGCAGTTTATATAGTTTATACAGGTACTTATTTGTTCCTGGGGCAATGGAGGGTTAAGTGACTTGCTCAGAGTCACAAGGAGCTGCAGTGGGAATTGAACTTAGTTCCCCAGGATCAAAGTCCATTGCACTAACCACTAGGAGACATACAATAAAGCTATAAAGTAGTAAATTTTAAAAAAGTCAGAGAAGAAGAGGTCACGTGATGCAGTGAGCGACGGTGGACGTGTGAAACAGCGTCTGCTCCGGAGCCCACGCCAAACTAGCATTTAATCTGCCCCAGAACCTTGCAGAACAGCACAAAAGGCGTACGAACTTGGTGGGAGTGCATGGACAAATTTTTGACTCAGCACGTCATGGCGGCTTCGACAAAATCGGCAAAGAGAAAAGATGAGAGACTCTGTGGTGCCGAAAACAAAATGGCGCCCGCCACCCCACCTGCATCCCAATCTCAGGTGCCGGCAGATACGCTGGTGCTAGAAATCACAGAGGCGGTAGTAAAAGCACTGGATTCCCGATTCTCGCAGCTATCAGAGCAAATAACCGGGGTCATGGCAGCAACAGCGGAGCTAACCCGCAGAGCCGGAGAACTGGAAGCGCGGGTATCGGAGGTAGAGGAAATGCAAGCAGACCACGTGGCAAGCATAGAAAAGCTAGAGCGTCTCAGTCAGGATTACCAAGAAAAGTTAGACGATCTCGAAAATCGCGCACGAAGAGACAACTTACGGTTTGTGGGTTTTCCTGAGACGCTTGAAGAAGGGCAAATAAAACTGACTCTGGAAACATGGCTGAAGGCGCGATTTCCGGAAGCCAGCGAAGGGGGAGAGCTTCATTTGGACAGAGCACACAGAATTGGCTTGAAGCAACCCCGTGAGAATAGGCCCCGGATAATTATAGCGAAATTCCATCGCTATACACAAAAAGCAGCAGTATTACGTCTGTATAAAACTAATAAAGAAGAGGCCAAGTTCGAAGGGGGAACTATAAGAATATTTCAGGATTACTCAGCGCCACTAACATCGCGGAGAAGAGCCTTTACACCCATTTGTGCTCGTCTGGTGGAGAAGAAACAACGATTCATATTGCAATATCCAGCCACCCTGAAGGTCCAAACGAGCAATGGCTGGAAGAACTTCCTGACGCCGGAATTGGCCCAAGCATGGGTAGAGTCAGTTTTTGGGTGAAAATCTCATACCAGGAGAACAGAGTATTGTAGATTGCACTGCCAAGTGTAGCACTCATGGACGATGACTACAGCAGAAGAATTGAGGTTATATTATGTACATGTATGTATAAAATGTTTATGATCGCTCTGAGAAGGAGTTGTTTGGGGCACTGAATAGAGTTGGTTTACTTGAGGGAAGGTTTGGTGTGGGCACCGGGTGTGTTGTACGGGCCTGCTTGCTAAAGGGAGCGAGCTAGAAGGATAAGAGGGAATAGAGAATGTCAAGGGGGGGGGGGGGGGTTGAGAGGGGAGGGGAGGGAGGGATATGCATAACTTCACCAGGCTTACGAGATAGATGTGCAGTAGATCAGACTAAAGTAGATGTACAAGTGCGGTGGTTTTCTAGAAGGTTCCGGGGTCTAGGCTGGGAGACCCGGAGACCTAGACAATGCCAGAGTATTGTGCTCTCCTCTAAAATAGGTGAATATGGCTAAGTCCCTAACATTAAGACTGGCATCCTGGAATGTGTCAGGGATAAATTCTCCCATTAAAAGGACTAAGATTCTCGCCCAGCTAAAGAGACACGTGGTGTCAATAGCATGTCTGCAGGAGACCAAATTAACAGATGTAGAACATCAGAAGCTCAAACAGCAATGGGTGGGGGAATGCTACTATTCATCGGCGGGGGGACGGAGGGGGGGAGTGGCCCTCCTTATAAAACCCGAGGGGGGGACTGGTGGGTAAAACCCGATTGGTAGAAAAGGATAGGGATGGGCGGTATGTCCTGGTACATTTGAGCTATCAGGGGCAGGAATATTATCTCTGCGGAATATATGGGCCTAACACTCGTGATCCGCAATTCTTACACTCCTTAGTCCAATTGGGCATGAAGTACGACTCAGCTCCATGGGTGTTGATGGGAGACTTCAACCAAGTGCTAGATCCAGGGCTTGATAGATCCTCGAATGCAGCTTGGGGAGCGTTGAGAAAAGGGAAGGGAATGGATTACCTATGTAAAATGTTAAATATGGTGGACCCCTGGCGCCTTTTGCATCCCACACAGCGGGAGTACACCCACCTCTCTAAGGCACACCGGACCTGGTCCCGCATAGATTACATTCTTATAGCAGAGACGTTAGAACGCTAGTACACAGTCTCGAAACGTAAACACCAACAGCAGCCAACCCATACTCATTATGAGCAAATGATGACAAACCTTGCGGGACTCAATACATTAATACACGAAAGGACTAAAAAGTCTCTCTTTCACAGGAAATTCCAATATTTCAAATATGGTAACCGTACAGGGAAACTATTAGCTCGTACCGTTAAGACCTGGACGGGGAACACATGTATTCATATGGTGCGAGCCCCGGATGGGACAAGTAAGCATCGTCCAACAGATTTGTTGCAAGTATTTAGAGAATATTTTTCAGAAGTTTATAGGGCAGAACCCGAGATAGAGGTCTCAGCAATTAAAGATTATCTGGAGGACTCTGGAATTCCATGCTTAACACAGGAAATGGTAGAGCAACTTAATGCCCCTTTGACAGCTCAAGAGATACAAAATGTAATAAGATCTCTTCCAGGGGGCACAAGCCCAGGAGGAGACGGGTTCTCCACAGAATATTATAAGTTAATTTCACATAGAGTCAGTATCCCGCTAGTAAAATATTTTGAAGAGGTAGTAGAGAAAGGGCGATTTCCTGCAGGGGTGAACGAAGCGCTTATCACATTAATACCAAAGCCTGGGAAAAACCCTGAAACGTTAGAGGCATACAGGCCAATCTCCCTCATTAATGTAGATCTAAAAATTCTGGCCAGAGCCTTAGCAGACAGACTGGCAAAGTATCTCCCTCAGGTAGTGGGACCGCATCAAGTGGGATTCGTGCGGGGGCGGCACCCAGGCCTCAATGTTAGACGCGCGTTATTGGCCATGGCCCATAGTTGTGTGGAGAATGATCCATTATTGTTGGTCAGCCTCGACGCTGAGAAAGCGTTTGACAAAGTACGATGGGGGTACCTCTTTGAAGTATTGAAGCACATAGGGATAGGAGGTTGGTATCTGCACGCAGTATCGACCTTATATACAGGACCTCTCGCCCGCATCATAGTGAATAGGATGACTTCTGAAGCCTTTCAAGTACAGAGGGGTACACGGCAGGGGTGTCCTCTATCACCACTACTTTTCTTACTATATATAGAACCCTTCCTCCGTACAGTGGAACACAATGCGGAAATCAAGGGAGTACAACTCCCGGGATTACCAATCAAAGTATTAGCATACGCAGACGACATTCTTCTTACATTAACGCAGCCGCAGAGCTCACTCCACAATTTGTTGGAAATGGTAGATGAGTTTCGCTACCACTCGGGGTTTACCCTAAATAAACAAAAGTCAGTTGCTTTGCCAAGCACGCCGGACATACAACATCGCTGGGTGGGCCCATTCCCTTTGCAGTGGAGAGAAGGCAAAATAAAGTACTTGGGCATTTACATAATAACACAATTAGAACAAATACATAAAGAGAATTTGAAACCACTCTGGGAATCTACTAGGGAAGCCTTGCAAATGTGGCAAAAGCTGCCTATATCTCTGTGGGGGAGGGTGGCATTATATAATATGATAATAGTCCCGAAGTGGACGTATGTCACCCAAGTGATGTCGCTACTTCTAACCCACAGAGAGGAATTAGATCTACATGGGCTGTTAAAGCGATTTCTATGGAATGGGAAAAGAGCACGCGTCTCACTGAAACAAACTTACCTGCCACGTGGTAATGGAGGGTTGGGCGTCCTGAGTGTTAAATGGCTGTCTGTGGCGGGATGCATGAGGCACATAGCGGACTGGTTGAGAGGAACAGGACACTTTACCTATCCGGAAGCGGAGTGTAGACTGCTGGGAAACACACATTTCAGCTATTGGTTGCATGCGGGGCCGGGAAAGGTGAAGACGCCCAAACATCTTTGTTTTTTATACACACCACTAAGGAAAACCTGGAAATGGATTTGTAGATTATACGGGCTGGATGCTCGGACGTCACCTTACCTGCCGCTTGGAGGAAACCCGGATTTCCCAGTGGGCAACTCCTCCCGTACATTTAGAGAGTGGAGAGAGGTGGGGGTATTCTTTCTCTATCAGGTCTTACAGGGGGATGGGGCACTGAAGGCTAGGGAGGAACTGCGGAGGGACCTGGGGTTAGACCTTGGAGATTTTTTAGCTTATGCGCAACTGCAACATTATGTAGACTCGCTCCCCAGGCCAGCGCTGCAACATTCAGTATGGGCACAACTTATGGAACTCTTTGACTTAGAGGCTCGACGAGCTGTTCCATTAAAATACCATCATGCACAAATTCGAATAGCCATGCCATTAGCGCAGTACCAACATTTGACAAAAGCATGGGTCGGAGAATTGAAATCTCGGATTGGGCATGACACCCTGCAGGCCTGCCTGCGGACGTGCTATAGGGAGTTTAAGAGTGCGGATATACAAGAAACCCAATATAAATTCTTAATGCGTCTATTTATTTCTCCGCATAGAGCGTACAGAGCGACATTGAGGCCCTTGGATGACTGCCCAAAATGTAAAGAAAGAGGAGCACACCTAGGCCATATGTTCTGGCATTGTCCATTGATATTGGGTTTTTGGTCTATAATATGTAAACAAGTTTCTAAGATGTGGCAGATACAATGGGTGAAACGCCCAGGACTGTTGTTTGATGAGTTCACAAATCGTGGATCAACTAAGGGGGGCCTGCGCCACTTCCAGAGAAGAACGGTGATGATGGGGAAAAAGGCAATACTTAAGCTATGGCTACAGGACGATGGCCCCACAATCCAACTTTGGCGGACATACATGATATCATTATGTGCTTTGGAACGAAGAGATGTGCGTGACTTGGCTTCTAAGCAGGGGGAGAGATACCTCCAATGTTGGATGCCGTTTTTAGACACGCTGACACCGCCAGCACGCAGTAGAGTCCTAAACGGTTAAACAAAAAATCTGATTGTATAGAGGCCTGGTGAAGAAGAAGGGGGGGAGGGGGGGGGAGGGAATGAGAGGGGGGAGAAAAGGGAAAAAAACTGTTTGATGACAAGCATGCAGATTTGTCTGTTGGAATATGTATGCCATCAATAAAAATATTATTAAAAAAAAAAAGTCAGAGAAAATATTTCTTCACTCAACGTGTAATTAAACTCTGGAATTCATTGCCAGAGAATGTGGTAAAAGCAGTTAGCTTAGCAGGTTTTAAAAAAAGTTTGGATAGCTTCCTAAAAGAAAATTCCATAAACCATTATTAATCCACTACTTATTTCTAAGATAAGCAGCATAAAATGTATTGTACTGTTTTGGGATCTTGCTAGGTACTTGTAACCTGGATTGGCCACTGTTGGAAACAGGATGCTGGGCTTGATGGACCTTTGGTCTGTCCCAGGATGGCAACACTTATGTACTTATGTAAGGAGTTCAGGGAACGTGATTGCTTTATTGGGGGTTAGGAAAAGAGAACAGGGGTTTGGGGGAATGAATTGGATATCACAGGAAATTGAATTGGGAGGCAAAGATGTGCACATCTGGCTGTGGCTGTGCTGCTGGACTGCTGGTAGCATGGCTGCTCTATACATGTCCTCTTGAGATAGCGCTAAATGTAGCCATACTAACAGCAGTCATGACAACTAACTCAAGGTATTTACCTGCGCACTGTCACAGCCAGCCATGCTCTTGACCCAACCACATCACACCTAGTTCCCATCCCTTCTCACATTACCTAGTTACACTGCTGGTCTTAATCTCAATAGATGTTAGCATGAGTCCATGCAACTGTCTGCTATGCAGCAAAACCCATGTTGTCTTCACTAGAATCAGAGAATATGACTGTGGATGAAAAGTGCAGGGACAATCTGGTCTGTCCTTTTCTTGCCCTGACAGGTATGTGTGCAAGCAAGAAAATAAATCACTTAGTTGTATTTTTCCCTTTATTATTATTATTATTATTAAGGGTTTTTTTTTTCAATTTAACGGACATACATAGGTTAGTGCATGTTAAATTGCTTTACTGTGCAGCAAGTTTTTAAAAGTATGCTAAAGAACTGACCCTCAAATTCTATATATGATGCCAAAGTTAGGCAGATAATACTGAGTGCATAGTTACAGAACAGGGTCAGTTACCTGCGCACCTGAATTAACTAATTAGTGCTAAATTACATAGTAACATAGTAGATGACGTCAGAAAAAGACCTGCACAGTCCATCCAGTCTGCCCAACAAGATAACTCATATGTGCTACTTTTTATGTATACCCTATTTTGATTTGTACCTGTGCTCTTCAGGGCACAGACTGTATAAGTCTGCCCAGCACTATCCCCGCCTCCCAACCACCAGCCCCACCTCCCACCACCGGCTCTGGCACAGACCGTATAAGTCTACCCAGCTATCCCTGCTTCCCACCACCGGCTCTGGCACAGACCTTATAAGTCTGTCCAGCACTACTTAATTGGTAATAAGTATCAATAATTGGCCTTAACAAACACTAATTGGCAGTAATTTGTAGTTACACTCGTAACTGATTTATGCCCCTATTCTATCATCTGAGCACCTATTTTCTATGGGTGTGGACATGGGAGGGGCATGGGTGGATTAGGGACATGCCAAGCAATTAGATATGATGTTATTTATGTGTCTAGTTGCCTATATTTAGGTGTGAGCATTTACACCAGCCTTTTAAGCTACTAAGTAGTAAATTTAAAACAAACAACAGAAAATATTTATTCACTCAACATGTAATTAAACTGTGGAATCCGTTTCAAGAGAATGTGGTAAAAGCAGTTAGCTTAGCAAAGTTTGGATAATTTCCTAGAAGAAAAGTCTATATGCCATTAATAAGATGGAGTTGGGAAGATCCGCTGTATATTCTAGGATACGCATATAAAATCTGTTTTACTGTTTTGGGATATTGCAGGTACTTGGCCACTGGATTGACCACTATTGGAAATAGGATACTAGGACTGATGGATCTTCGGTCTGTCCCAGTATGGAAACGCTTATGTTCTTGTGTTTAAAGTTAAAGTAATAATGCATGAAAGAGAAAAGATAGACCAGTTTGTAGCAGTCATATATAAGAATTGCTGCACACATACAGTAAGCAAGTGCACTTACCCCCAAATTCTATATATCTCACCTTAATTTCCATGTGGAAATTGAAGCGTATTCTATAACAAAGTGTGTAACTTAATTGGTTAAGTAGCTAATCAGCATGCAATTATCAGCTTTATGCAATTAAGATTTATGCACACAACTCTCTAAGGTTATTCTGTAATGTGCTGCGTGTAAATTCCAATTCACATAATTGAAAAGGAGTCATGGATTTGGACGTGGAATGAGTGTTTCTGCAATATATGCGCATTATTATAGTATACACCCACCCTGGGCCTTATTCTATAAAGGTTATGCTCCTAAACTTATACTCTAGCCCTTAGCATATAGGATCAAATGTATAAAATCTACTTTATTATTAAAATACGGAATTCTGTTAGTATTCTAGAACAACAGTTCCGCCGCATGCAACTACTGTTTTAGAATTCAAACTTAGTGCACACACTGAGCCCAAGATAACAGGACGACTCACTACGACCCTAGTTTCCCCTGAAGAAGCCAGCATTGGTGAAACGGGTCCCCACTGGGATCGAGTCTGAGACAGAGCACTTTCAAAGCTAAGTGCTGTAATAACATGTGATCTTATAATGCTGAGTGTATATAGATTTTGGAGTTTTGCTGCAAGAATTTTGTGATAAGGGGAGACGTAGAAGATATTTGAACACATTTGAATTTTGAAGATATTTAAGAACATTTTGATATATGTGCTGAGATTTCAAAAAATTTTCAGGAGGTTTTTGCCGGTGATTGGTCTTAGTTAACGGGCTGCTGTGGTCCTCCTGATGGAGTGGATTTGACAAATGTTTGAATTCCACAGCAAACAACCCGTGACTGCTGAGGCTTTTTTTCCTCCTGTTAGTTTTCGTATGAAATTGTATTGTTGTGTTATTATGAGATGATTTATTTTGTTTTCATCATTTTGCAAAGGTGTATGGAGTTCCACAGTTTTTTGATTTGAAGCTGGGCTTTTGTATGTGGAATTGTTCTTTGGTATTTTTGGTTTTTAAATGCAAACAAAAAATAAAATTTATTTTTTCCACCAAGGAGAAGTATTTGAGGATGGAGAGTAGGCATTTCTGTACTAATCAGTTAGTGCAGCCAGATTGCCATGCTCTAAGGACCAGATTCAGTAAATGGCACTCAAAATAAACAGTGCTGAAAAAATCCGCATGGAGCACTATTCTATCAACGGTACTCCAGGTAGGGCATTGTTTATAGAGTAGCACTTAGAGTCAATTTCTACGCCAAACTTTGGGCACAAGGATTTACACCAACTGAAATCCTGAGTGCATCTTTAGTGAATGTTCCTGACTCGCCCATGCCCCTTCCATGACCACACCCCCTTTTGAGTTACATGCTATGACTCTGATGCTCAAAACTGGTGCTGTTCCCAATAGTGCCATAAAAATACTGCAGAACAGCACAGAACTACAACGTCCTAATGAGATGCAAATGCGCTCATAGCACTGAACATTAGGTAGTTCAGTGGTAGGATTGTGCTTTGGCATAGGAGGATTGTCTTTTGTGATTGTGCAGAAAAGTTCTGCAGAAAGCTCAGTTCCTGGCATGCACTTGCTAAAACCTGAATGTGAAGGGCACATTGGCATCCGTTTTCTATGGCATAAATATAAACATTTTTAGTTTTTTGTTAGCTTCAATGCTTATGTTAAGACGCAGGAAACAGATGCCAATGTGTGTTTTCACTTTGGGCATATTTAATTTTTTTTTAGTATGGCGCTTTAAAATGAGATGCAGTTAAACAGATGCCAATGGTATGCTTTCGTTTGATTTTGCTGTTTCTCATGACCAGTGCTTAAGGGTTTGCACAGGCTTCCTTTTGCTTCTAAACGCAATCAAAACCATCAGATTTTGCAGAAAAATTCATGAGAGAAGCATGAGAATCATGAGAAATCCTAATACCTTTTCTGACCTGGCGTTATTTTTTGCAGCAGCAAGCCAGTTTTGTTTCAGGTGCTCTTTTCTGAGCATTGAGGAGGAATACAAAATGACCTCATTAACATGAATTTGAATACATTAGCATGCCACTTGCGTTGTTCATCTGCACGTTTGTTTGTTCCCATGCTCCAGGCCTCTGAATGTTCTGTGCAATAAAATGCAGACTAATGGCCCGCTAGTATGGCGCTAATGGCCTCTAGCACCCGTGTTTACTTTTGAGCATTGGGGCCTATAAGATTTATATGCAGATCTTTATAAAATGGCGCTTAGCAAGATGCATGCTCAAATCCAAATTGTTGTCAATTAATGCAAAAATTGATAGTTAGCGCCTAATTATTAGTGCTAATTGGCTCATTATCCAATTTAGTTATGTGTGCTTCTCAGGACAGCACACTATTTTATGTGTGGAAATTTGCATATCATTTATAGAATTTGGGGGTAACTGATTAGCATGTGATCAGAGTGTGAGCCCTTATCATCTATAAATTTGGTGGAGGTAAGGACTCATGTGCTAATCTTTTTTAACGGCCAAATCTGATTGCAGTGGTACAAATGTGTCATGGCCATGACCATGCCCCCATGTCCAGACTCACCTTTTCTTCCAATGGTCAGGTACTGCAGCTTCTCCGGACTGCCTTCTCCCTCTATTGATGCAGCTGCTGCCTGTTTCCCTACTAGCCAAGCCTCACTCTGGTCTTCCTGCATCCAAGCCTCACTTCAGAGTCGGCCCAAGCCTCATTCCAG